>NW_010394662.1:50707-93359 GCF_000710305.1 Buceros rhinoceros silvestris
TGTTCCCCCCCTCCCCCCCCCCCCCTTTTTTTTTTAACATGAAGGTTTTAAGTTTTGGATTTGTTCAGAAACTGCATATAACCACTTTCCTCCCTTTTACAGATCAGGAGATAGAGTTCATGTAATTCTCTTTAATCTCACATTGCAAAGGCAACATCCAAACTGCATTTCCCATGGTGCTACATGCTCTTCAGGGACTGTAATCTTACCATTATGATCCCGAACAGCCACCATGGTACTGCCTTGTGGGCCCTGGCACCAGGTATTTATTCTTCTGTAGTACTGTAAATCCAGAGCAATTTGGGAGTTACTCTGCTATGGCATAGCTTGGTTTGTACCAGTAAATTAAACTTTGACAGAAAATATTCCTAGGCACTGGAACTTGAGTGTCTCCATGAATAAACAGTAAGATAGTCCTCAGCACGTTTTTGTGCTGTTCTTCCTTCTGATTGGGGTCACTGTTTGGAAAAAAACTTCTTGCCAATGACTGTTTCCACGAAGGAGTCCACATATAGATGTCCAGTTTTGTAGGGTAAGAAGATGGGCACGGTCCATTCTGTGTCAGAGGATTTCAGCACCAGCCACACTTGATTTATTAGAATAGACACAGTTCTTTCTGTTCATAAATTTTTTTCCCAACTCAGTGTTCTGCAAGTTATTATTTTTAATTATCTGTATTTTGTTTATAAAAAAAGGTGTTTTCATCAGAACAGATAATCACTTGGTAGATTTATTCATTTCTAAAGATAATTTAATTTATTAAGATTCATGCCTACATTTTTAGTACTTCCATCTACCTAGTAATTACTACGAAATTAATTTTTTTCTATTCTTAAACTATGTTTGTTCTTCTTGTACATCTAAGCTGCTACTATTTTCCGTGCTGTTTAGATGAGCATGCATATATTTGCATTAAGAAATGAAGTACTCTATAAATGTCTTATAAAACAGCCTGGAAAAAGCCCATAAGATCTTGAAGGCAATGTCAGCAATGCATCTCTTCTTGACAGATGTTTGTCTATTGTGTTTTGTACACCTTCAGTTATGGGGGTTTCACACTCTCCCCAGAGATGTCTTTCCTGGGCTCCATGAACTTCACTTATACAGAGCTTTTGCAGGTCTGGCCTGGGTCTCTCTGGCAGTTTAAAACTGTTGCTTTCTGCCTTCTCATCACAACCCTAATTCTTAGCATCTTTCCTCCTAGGTTATCCCAGACCTCTGGTCCTTCCTATTGCTCTTCTTCATCTTTCTCCATTTAATAAGTTTTTGCTTTGATTGATTGACTTCTGTTGCGGTTTTGTGTTGCCCACTGCAGTGCCAGTCATGCCTGCTTAAAAATGTGTCAAAGCTTTGTCATCCACCTTTGTGAAACTGTCCGCAGAGATAAAATGTGACATAACTCTCCTTAATGTGAATTATGGAGATGGATGTTCCTATAACATGGTTCCTTCTTCCTTTACTGTATAACTGACTTGAGATCAGGAAATCAATGGCAAAACTAATGTGTTTTTCAAGAGGCCAAAGACCTCCTCTGTAAACTTTCAGCTGCACAACACCTGCTGAGTGGAAAAACAAAGTGATTTGAATTGTCCTTTTGCACCAGTCCTGAAAGGCAGCCACAAGTGTTGCCACTACCAAGAAAATGCATATTCCATTGCACGTATGGGTCTTTGAATTGTGAATAGAAAGCATTAAGATAAATCAGCAGAACCAAGTACAGAAGAACACAAGCTGCAAGTATTACTTTATCAGTAAATTTATACATGGTGAAGATGTTTCTGTGCAGTCTTCTGATTTTAGTCTGCTTCTGTGGGTGTCCTGACTTTACCACAGATCCTGAACGATATACCATTTCCAAGCTAATGTGTGGAAAATCAAGGAAACAAGGGGAAATCTTGTAGCAGCTTCTGTAGTATTATTTCTCCATGCATCTATTGTTTTGTATTCATAATGCATCGATCAGACTCCTGCAGAAAAAGCCCACTACTATTTACTTTTTTTGCCTTAACTTGCACCCTTTTACACATTAATTATAACAATATTCTGAATGTGTCAGTCATGTGAGGCTGTGCTCATATTATACCAGTTAACTATTTGGTTTTGTAACTTTAAGATAAAACATCAGTCATTTGATTTCTTTGCTATACGATGGAACACAGAAAGGCTTATCTGAAGCTCCTGCTAATTGGCCCCTGTTAACTTGTATAAAGGCACATTTGATAGCAGCACAAAGACAAGGGAGCAAGATTTGAAGAAGTGACTCAGACATTCATATACTAAATGACTCCTTGGATTAGGTGGTTTGTGCATACTATGGAACCAGCAATATAAGGGGTAGGACCAAAGATTTCATCCCTTCAGAAAATGGCGTAGTGAATAAACATATGAATTTGTGGATACAGTTCTGTCCCTGAGTATTAACAATGTTGTGGTCTTCTGTCAGCACAGACTGTGTATTTAGTCTCTTGGCAATAAGGGATTTATGATCAGAGCATGAACATAAAGCTTAGCTGTATGTTTGAAATGAACCTATACTGAACAGCAGTTACACAGGTCTTTGTTATATCAAAGCCCATTAAATTCTGTAGTTACTTTTCGTGGATTTCTCAAATCACATTGGTCACTTCTGGGTTTTATAATTCTCTTTTTTCCCTGCCAATTTTAAGCACTTTGCAAGCACTGGCTGAAAATCGGCCCTTTTTTAAGTTATAATCCAGCCCTTTGGCTGGTCCTCTTAAAAAATATTGCCCTTAATTGCTTTCCATTAGGAAAAGAACATTAAAGGTACAGTCAGTGACAGCCCCCATTAGAGATGAACCAACAGAACGCGTGATCTCTCAGCTGTGAGGCAGACATGGTCTAGATAGACATTACCGTGTCCTGAAGGTTATGCAAACTGCTGCCTGCTCTGGTTTCTCTGCAATTAACAGAAAATGTGAAAACATTGCCGGGGTTTGAGGTGACTCAGCTTGAAAAAAATTGTGTGTAACCTTCGTTGAAGCATAAGAAAAGTTAATAAGGGAAGTATTGTTTCCCTGGCTAAGTAAATTATGAGTATTCGTAAAGAGCAGCCTGAGCTGAGAATCATACTCTCTTCAGTCAGAACCACACACAGCAGCAATTTATTAATGGTCTAACACTGTGCAACCTGAACACTGGCTTTCAAATAGGTTAAATGAAACACGGTGAGTATAATGGTGAGTATGGCCATTAAAACATCTCTGTGTCCTCTCCCTGATCAAAAACGACAGTCACTATATATACACGCTGCTACCATTAGTCTTTCTGCCCTTGAACTTGTAGTTTGCTCTATGTGATGTCCTGTCAATTAAGTGCAATTACACTTATGTTCCCTCCTTTAGTGAGCTTGCCAATCTATGGTTCAGTTGCTGAATGTGGGGAGGAAATTGGACTGCATTGCTCCTCCTAATGAGATTTTGAGAAGAATAATCTTATGAAGCACACGTAATTAGGGAACATTATCATCCTTAGGGTAACAAGAGATGAATAAGAAAATCCCAATCTTTTAGGAAAAGGGAAGTGGAAATTTCCCCCCACACACACTCCCAGAGGTCTTTCTTTTAAAATGTTTCTACAAAAAATCTGCAAAAACTCTAGGACATCCACTGGGCAAGAATTGTGAAGGTACACCAACAGTGCACAGAAAGGATAAGATGCTGTTAGTCTAATGCTTGCATACCCCAGAGTCAGGAGGGCAGGTATACATTTCTACTTGAAGAAATTTACTTTTTCAACATTTTAAATAAAGTACATTAAAATGGACTTGTTAATATTGCCATCAATAAATGGTCTTAGCTGTACAGAAAAAGCTGAATATGGTGGATCATGTCGAGGGAGAAGGAAAGGCAGCTGTGAGACACAGCTGGGGAATTGATAGCTCATGTGTGAGGAAGAGGAAGAGAAGAAGGAAGACAGCTGCTTCTGTGGAGGAGGTGAGGGGTGAGAAAAACAGGAGCTTTTGTGAAGATAAAGTGCTGCTGCTTGGCTGGATGGTACTAAATATGCATTCATAGCTGTCTGTGTACGTGATCTCCAGCAAAACTCCCAAGGTCTAAATCTAGCTGTTACAGGTGCCAAAACAGTGTCATCTTGTCTCAATGGCTAAGCAAGATAAGTCCTGACTTCTGAATCTTTTTAGGACACCAAATGATGCATGTTTCCTCAACTCAGTGATTTGGGATGGGATGCACCTCATTTCACCTAGATCAGAGAGTTCAGCCTGTAGTGGTGACGCTCGGCTCCCCATACAGACCTGAGAGAAGGACACACTCTGGCTCCCTGGGGTCTGCAGCAGTCACCTGAAAGAGGTCAGGTGTATTGTGCTTTATGAGCCCCTGATTCCCTGCACTGATCTGAGAGAAGACTAAAGAGGATGTGTCTACTTTCTTGGGTAGGTTAGGTGTATCTCCTCTACGAGATCAGCCCAGAGGAGCATTATCAGGAATAGCTCTATCTGAAATCCAACACGATCAGCCAGGGCTGTTTTCCTTCTGGAGTCTGTATCCCCAGATGTGCAATGATAAATATGTTAACTGCCTTTACAAAGGTGTTTGGAAGGTATAAATACCTAGAGAGTTTTATCACATCCCTTTTGAAGCAGAATTCAAAGCTTATTTTAGTAACCCCACCATTTTTTTTCTGCTTTTGACTGTTTTCAGGATTACAGTCCTGCTTCTATTGATGTTTCCAGGCTTGCAACCTCAAGCTTGAAAAATCACTGACTGCTTATCTTTTGTCGCCGCAACTAATGCCTCAGCTTCCACTGTCCCTAGTAATATATGCAGGGAAATGCCAAAAAAGGCTGTGATATTGAAAGGAAAGAAAAAAAGGAAAAAAGAAAAAAGAAAAAAACCAAACCCCAAACAGTTAAACTTGTGCCCTGCTGCTAGAAACACTGGAATGTTTGTCTGTAACAAGTTAAGGCTACAAATAAGTGTTGGCAGGACAGATATCCTAGTCATAATATTTTTTTTATTATAAGAATTTCTGTCAGCTGTAGTTTTTGTGTTATCAACATCTGCCACTGCGGGCTGGGCTATGATCCATGTCTTTCAAGTCTCCCTCTACAAATCAGAAAAATTTTCCTTCTAAAAAACTAAGCTGTTGTTTAGAGTGAACTGTGTATTTAAAGCATTTTTCTCCCGACGGTTCAAGAGAGGAATTTACTTTCTGTGTGTTTTTCTTCATTTCAAGTGTCACCTGAAGTCTATCTCTTTGATAGCTGGGGTTTCCTCCATGTTAGTCACTAGAATGTCAGTACTGAGGAGTATGAACATATTAATTTTCTTTCCTAGAGTATGTGTTAGCATCATCTAAACACACGGTAATTTTTTTTTAATACAATACAAAGAGTTTATTTACAGCTTGAAAGACTAACGTGTTAAGAAATAGTAGTATAGACTTAGTAGTATATCCCCTGAGGAACTCCTTTGAGGAGCTGATATGTTATGCATGGTGCTACTGTGCCTGTAACTTTCAAGAAAGAAGCAGTCAGTAGATCCCACATCCTACACAGTGAAGTTATTGCACCTTATTTTTCAGCAGACCACCCAACACCTGAAAAATCTAGTAGAAACCTTCTACCTGAGTTAACATCAGCATCAGGATGAGGCTGAGGGTCTTGGAGGTTTCTGTTGGCTCTTCTTATTTCTTTTGGTTTCAAATATTCTTTCTAGCTTCCACAGGTCATAATACTGGCTTGAATCTGGCAGAATTGTTTAGATGTTGCCTCCATCTGCCAAGGACTTACAGTCCAGAAGCTCCCAGGATGAATCTGAATCCTCGTTTAGTGATTGTCATGCTTCCCTGGGTAGGCCCACCTGGGGAACACGCCAACTTCCTCTGCTGAGAAGCTCTGAGAAAAATCAGAGAGTAGTTGTTCACGAAGCCCACAGCTTCCATTTAAATAGGTATCTAAAAACTAGGAATTAAAGACAAGATGTATTTCCTGAAAACATAGAGCACTGATGCACTGGAACTCCCTATGAACCAATTCTTGTTTTACATAAAACGTGAAGCAAGTTTTCTTAAGTCTTCAATGGCACATGGAAATCCCTGAATTATAATTTGTTGGGTCACTGAAAAGTATCTGTAAGAAACTACACAACGGCAACAAAACAGGAAGAAATGACAGACCTGAGGGTTTGTTTCATCCGAGAAAATTCATTCTTCACTGTCGTCTAGCTGGAAGTGAATGACTAGAGCACTTGTGGTCCATGTTTCAAAGTGATGTGACATCAGGTAGCTCTCTTAGATGTAATATAGCAGCAGTGTTTATTAATTCAGACTCAGAGCCATGCTAATCCAAGACGATTTATCTTCAGTTTATGCGTTTTTACTCCTGTACCCTGGTACCAAGTCTGTTGTGCATGCATTAAGTAGTCTCTAACTTGCATACTGAGTTTTCTCACATTAAGAGCGAGTATGGTACTTACTGATCAATTAGCACACCAAATATGCAATTACTATATGCATGTAATTTGTTTATTTATTTTATCAGCTAGGAAATATAAACCATGGATCTATACAGACAGAGCAGCAGAGCAGAAATCCTGTAAAAGTCAGTGATATTTATATATGTAGCTGTTATAAAGGATGAGAGACTGTACTTGCAAGTCTATAAAAAGTGCAAGTTTCCTGGCAGATATACCCCTTCTCAGAGAATGTAACAGCCAAGTAGGTCTTTTTGATAAAATCCAAGAGATGAAGCCCAGCCAGCACTAAACCTGGGCATTAGACAGACTTCTGGCCTGGAGCTACCTCTGAGAACATATAGAACTTGGGGCCCTAAACCACTCATCTCTCAAGCTTGACGGGGATCTAAAAGTCAGGCATCTGTTCTGAACTAGCTGTCTCATTTCCCTTTATGATCAATGGGGAGAGATCGGTAAGGTGATGATTCATTCCTCTTATCTCCGTCTGGCATGAATCATTCTTTCCACTTCTCTCTCCTATATATGTATTCTGTTCTTTCAATTGCAAAACACTTCCAGCTGTTTTTCTCCAAGCCAGGAAAAAGCCAGGGATTGCTACCAATGAAGAAATGCCAAATTTATACAAAACCCCACTCCACTCCAGGTACAGCTTCACATGCTTTCTTGAGAAGGCAGGTAGGGCAGTCCCTGCAGGATGATGTGCCTGACACCAGACAGTGCCACCTAAAGGTGTAAATGAAGGTGACTGGAGATGCCAAGGCTTCACTTAGGTCTGGAGAAAGTTGCAAGATTAGAGTGCCTGACTTTGCATTTTGTAAACTACGGTCAATCAGAGCAGGGAAAAGAAGAGGTTAAGTCCGCAATCAGTGCCCTGCTTTGGGTCTTCCTTCAGACTTTCCTGATAAGTCATAAAGAGGTTTCTACACAAACAACATATGCTGTTGTCAGACTTTTTCACAGAGTTCCCTTCTCTTGGCTCTGTCTTCTCTCTGGTGTCTTGCTCTCACAGTGCAGTAATTTTACTCCCCAACGCACGCAAGAAATAAAAATCATACCTACAGTATTCACATCTTGCAAACTAAAGGACAAATTTTCTTTCTTAATTCCAGAGACTTTATGAATTTTTTTTTCCGTATCAGCAATCAGAAAGTGTCCTGTCTTCTCTCTAATTAATGATCACTCTTTTCAGGCATTGCAGATGTCTTTGCATATGGTTCATTACCCTTAAGACAGAAACGATGTAAGAGTTAAAGGTTTATTTCACAGGGTGCCTTGGGCAACCAAGAAGGATGAAGTCATCAAAATTACTTTTAACTAAAGCAAGAGCTGCTCCACAGCCTCATATTTTCCAGCTTTTACAATATTATGTGGTGCCTATACCTTTTGAATGAAGACTTAATTTTTGTTCATGCTAAAATTTGCCTGGAACAGAAGAAAATTGAAACAATAGTAATAAAACATACGTATATCATCTAGGTTCCAAGAAATTCAATTTTTTTGTAAACTTTAAGTCAATACAGCAAATTAATTAAAAATGTGTCTACATGTGGATCCAGAATGCTAGGTTAATGAAGGAACTACAGAAATTAAAACATGGAATAAAGGTTAAACTTCTTTTATACTACTACTAGAGTTTATGAAGCTTACTGACACTAGAAGCTTATTTTTTCTTTTCCCATTTAGCTTGATAGCTAGTAGTTAGTCCCTACTTCTTAAACACACTTAACTGAATTAAATATGATAAAAAAGTGAAACTTTCCAAAGTAGACACACATAAAACAGTTAGCATATGTACTTCATTAATTTGTGTACTTACTTGAATATCTAAGTCGGATTTTGCTGCCCTTGCTGTCAAAACTGCTGCCACCACAGTGGCTTTACCCATGACATTTATTCTGAGGACTGCTGCATGTCTTGGTATATTTGTTTGAGTTTGCAGAGTTGCATCTGTTAATAAAATTATTATTTTTTAACTCTTATCTGTACAACTCATCCCTGCAGGCCTCATAAAAAGATGGTCACTTAAGACAGCATCTTGTATAGTCATCCTACTTTTGCAGTTTTGGACTGTCTTCCAGTAAGTGTCTGTCACAGATGTGTCTATACCTTCTGTCACAGTGTTCGTCTGTCAGTCCTCCTCCTGTGGCAGAATTATGAGAACTGGTGTGATACTTTCCTTTTTGAAGATCTGTGTATTTTTCTATATAAAATATAGATAAAATTAAAGATACGTTTCTTTGCACAGTCTTGCAAATGTGAGTTCACATTAGCTGATCTGAACTAACCAGTGGCCTGCTGCAGGAATGATTTTATATCCTGCAGCTGTGAAGCACAGGAGCTAGCTTTCTGTACATAGTTCCTGTACCTCACATGTACAAGAATGTCACTTGAGCTCAAATTTTCTCAGCAATTAACTTGGCGCTTCCATGTGCATGTTAAAATGTATAAAAAAGAAAACTAGACCTTGTGTAACTCCACTGATGGAGGATTCAGCTCTTGCAGAAAAAGAACTGATGAGAATTGACAGGAAGATTATGAATATTTTTTTGAATTTTAGCAGATTTTTGCGTATCCACTCTTTCAGCAAAATCTGAAGTATCGAAGGCTGCAAAGGTGCCAAGGGATATTTAGTTATGTGTAGAAATTATAAAATCTTCCACCTGTGGCTTTAGTTCCTAGTCCTAGTTTGAATCCAAATTATGTCAAGCTTGGAACTGAATGTAAATTGGCTATGCTCATGAATGAATATATCAAGGCTGGGTGTCTTGAGTTTCTTGGATTCTGTTTTGTCTTCAAATCCTGCCTTAACAGTTTCAGTTGAGGTTGATATTAATTGATCAAGCTCTTATGTTAAGCGTGAAATATTAGGGTAGAGTTAATTTTACCAGTCCTGGGTGTTCAAGTTTGGCTCTACCAAAACCTGGGAATGGAGATATGCTGTGGGCTAATGGACACAAGCAAAGTCCATAAGCAAAGTCATGCTTGTGGGAAGGCTTTCCAAATGCACACACTCTTTTTAGTGAAGGATCATAATTCACTGCAGGACCTCTATTGTGCTCTGCAGAGGGTTGTAGGCACTCAGGATTGATGAAGCAGTTTATCCTAGATAGCTCCTTGGAGACTCATTTGGCAGCTTCAGCAAAGGCTGACAGGAAGGTTGTAGGCCAGTAACAGAGTCCCACCATTGCAGTTTTAAAGAATGTATTACATTTCAACTGATTTCATGTAGTGTGGCTAACATTGTTGTGCCTTAAGCAAAGGACTTCAGAATTATATTTGATGAGAATAAGGGGCTTACTTGTGAATCGGGGTTATGCGAAGATGATGTTTTATTGTCCTGTAGTGAGAACAGTATTAGTATTTCACCTGTTGTTGGAATCCATTTCCACTGAACTGGAATAATTTATCTCCCAGAAACGGGAAGGTCTCTTGCTAGTGTTCAAGACAGTAAGTATTTTATGATGTCCTCATGTGTAGCATCTAAACTGTAGAAGGCTGGTCAGCTGTGAAGGCTGGTCCACAGTAGATGACAATTCGATTTAAGGAAACCTATTTAGGTAATTCGAGTGTCTGTAGCCTTACTGGGCTATACATGGAAACCTCTCAGGTTAACTAGACAGGTTTGGGTTGGAAGGGATCTTAAAGGTCATCTAGTTCCAACTTCTCTGCCATAGGCAGGGTCATCTTGCACTAGATCAGGTTGCTCAAAAGTCCATCCAACCCAGCCTTGAACACTTCCAGGAATGGGACATCTACAATCTCTCTGGACAAACTGTTCCAGTGTCTTGCCCTCCTCACAGAGAAGAACTTTTTCCTTACATCTAATATAATTCTATTCTCTTTAACTGACCCTTTATCCTACCACCACACGCCCTGGTAAAAAGTTGCTCTCCATCTTTCTTGTAGGCCCCCTTTAGGTACTGGAAGGCTGCTATAAGGTCTCCCTGGAGCCTCTCTTTCTCCAGGCTGAAGAGTCCCAGCTCTCAGGATGTCTTCATAGGAGAGGTGTTCCAGCATTCGCTCTCTGATCATCTTCATGGCCCTTCCTGGACCCGTTCCAACAGGTCCATGTACTTCCTCTGTTTGGGGGCCCCAGAGCTGAACACAGTATTCCAGGTGGGTCTCATGAGAGTGTAGTAAAGGGGGAGAATACCCTTCCTCAACATGCTGGACATGCTTCTCTTGATGCAGCCAAGATGCAGTTGGCTTTCTGGGTTGCAAATGCACATTGCTGGCTCATGTTGAGCTTCTCATTCCCTCTTTGGAAACAGAAATCAGCTCTCTGGAGACTACACACAAAAGAAACTCAGGATATTTGATTTTTCTAACTCAGTTTTAATGAGCAGGTGAAGACAGAGATGCAGTCCTCTTTAATAGATACGTTGTCGTTGTGATAATGAGAAACTATTAGTATTTTTCTTGATAACAATTAGTCCGTCAATTGGTTTGTATTCTCCTTGCACCATCAGCGTTTTTATATATCAATAAGGTGTTGATTTAACTTTTAGTGTTCCTACACATCTCTTTCAGCTGCTTAGCTGAAAAATAATTGTATTGACTTAGTGCTGCTATGCTTACCAAGCAAGATATTTCTATACATTTTATGCCTCTCCCCATTTTATTCCTCCACAGAAACAGGACCTGAAGGCTGCAGAACTAACAGTTCAAAAATTAAGGAAAAAAAATCTAACTTTTTGAAGTTAATTCTGTTTGTCTAAACATATCATGATATAGCGAAGTGTAACAGACAGCCTACAGACCATCTGTATCTATAGAAAGAAAGGACACACTTCCACATACCTTGAAACCAGACATTGTCTCTTTTGTTCACCAGGGATGTTGCTGTGATCTTTCCACTGAAGGGCCTGGCACCTAGTGGCTGCAAATGTGGTAAAAGTAATGTTTTAGTACAGTTCGTATTCTCTGAGCCATGAATTTTCTTTAAATGCATGACGACAGTCTTGTGGGTCCTTAATTAATCAACTTTTGATCTCTATGTTACAGAGCAACCAAAATTCAGAGGGGAAAACTGTCCTCTACCTTGTCAACAGCAGGCTGGCTTAGCAACCAGGACTCATTCAGGTAATTTTCTGTCAAGCTTCCTAAAAATGCACGCTGTCCTGAAAAGAAACTACCTCTGGGGGAATTTTATCCCAAATACAAATATCTGAAAAACTTACAAAGACCAACTACAAAAGTTAGAATAGCAATAACACCACCAAACATCATTGTTGTTACTGAAAACAACCCAGAAGCAACACTGAAGAAAACTCAAGTGATGGCTTTCTCTTCATGCATTGTGGTTTTATTGACTGTGACAGACCTGTGCCATTTTAAATCAGCCCTGGGTTTAGCCCTCTTGTCTCTTCCATACATTAAATAAAGCAAGTCTTAGAGTATTCATCTTCACTGATATCTCTGATATCATATTACAAACGCACAAACATTTGGGAAAAGCACATAAACTATCACTTGGGAGTTAAAATAATCTGAGGTTTAGAAATAGATTTCTCTTCATGCAGGGGATTAGCTGCCGAAGTTTGAGTTACAAGCAGTTTGTGATCTTTAGAATTAAATGTTTGGCACCTTGAGTTTTATAGCATGGTATATCAGGATACTTAGAGAGCTTTCATCACTGCAGAGTTTGAAAATATCTTGAAGAATTGAAGAATAATAGTAATACTCCATTTTATTCTGTCCACAGTTAAGGAAGTCCTTCACCAAACACTTGTGGTTCAATTCTTCATCGGACAGCAGCACCATTTGCAGGGTGGTCGTCACTAGTGTTGGCTGATCTGGAGGCATTGTTTGTTCTCATCTTTTTTGTTCCTTTCCTGTCATTCAACTGGATTTGATGAATGTTTTAACCCTTCCTGACTGATCCATCACTCAGTGTGGGCTCAAGACAGGTAACCAAAAGAAGTAGCAGTCAGTTCCAGTGCATACCTCCCCACTTCAGAAGACTGGCCTCTCAGGCAGACATTTTTTATAGCACTGACTCTGCTCTGTACAGGTGCCCAGGCAGTAACAGGCTGTGACATTTACAACCTTTACACAATATGCACATCTCTTCACTGCCATTTCTGCAACCTGATTATGAAAAGGACACCATCTGCTGTGACAAATGCTTCTGTAGAAATGCATCACAGCTTGGGCACAACCACTTTGTTGTTGTCTTAGAAAGACACTCCAACTCATTATCTTTGCATTTTGCATGGCACTAAGGGCACGGAATAAAGCAAGGCAGGTGAGAAGTGTGGTACTATTTGGGGAAACTTGGTTCAAGTGTGGGAATTCCCACTGGCTCATAATCAACAGCAGTTTCCTTTCCTAGCACTGGTGCAAAGTCAGCAATGGTGTTAGTCTGTGTTTCTTAAGCTTGCAATGGACTTGGGCAGCTCGAAGACCCTAATGCGGCTGTGGGTGGCTAACACCTGATCATCTGCATATGCTTATCTAAGACCCATAGGATGATTACGTATTTATTTAATTAACAGTTAAAAATGCAGACCGAAAACAGGGGGTGGTGCAATCTGAGGAAAACGGAAGTATAAAGTGAGATGAAATAACTGTACTCATAATTTCTATTTCAAGTTCTTCTGCTGATTTTGCAGTTTTCTTTGGAATAATTAAGCACATGCTTAAATTTACATATAATTTTAAATAAAGGAGATGTAAGGGGTCTTCGCTATGAGGATATTAGACCACAAGTGGATCTGCTTTGTAGTTTGTACTATACCATAGAGACATGGGCTGCATTATGCAGCCAAGAATTTGGAATATATAATTATTTTCTCTGCTTCATTGCTGCCTGTAGCATGAACGAATTTGCAGCAAAGCTTGTTGGCTTTGTTGGGTTATAAATTCATTTGAGTAGCAGAAACATGTGTTTTTTGGAAAATACTTGGAACTCCGGACCTGCTTCAGGGAAATAAACAGAGAAGATTCCAGATCCAGCATAGAGACCCCATAAAGGTACAATATGCTGCAAGTAAAAACCAACGTCTATTCAGTATAAGCATGCCTAGCCTTTTCTACTTGTGATAGCTTTTGTCTTCCATAACCTGTATGTTACCTTTTGAAAGTGGCTCTCCCAGAAAAGCTCTTCTGAGATGTGCACATCCCAGCTATGCAGCTTAGTTCTGTTATCTTAATTTTTAAAAGCTTAAATGTTTGAGCAATTAAAGTATGTGTAAAGAGACTTGTAGATTTTATTTATTTATTTTTTTAATAAGAAGTTTCCAAGTCCAATGATACTGTTCCTGTGCTACTCTGCAAATACGGTTGTAATGTATAAGCACATTCTTTTCCCAAATGTTTTAAATTAATTGCTCTGTTCATATTCAACTCTTCTTTTTCACAAAAGAAAAGCAGAACTTCTGAGACTTTTCCTTTAAAATTCTAGGGTTGATTATCTCTTTCTTAAACCAATGCAATTTCATTGTTGTGGGCTACTCCTGATCTCCCTCTGTGCAGTAAGATTGTCCCTTAATAGCTTCTAATTACTGCTAGGTACTTGGACATCTTTGATTTCATTTCAGCCAGCCCTTGTGCGTTGGACGCAGTTTTGGGTGTTCTTTCCACAAATCTTAATGTTTCCTGAGAAACAAGTATAAAATGGACAAAGACATAATTCTGTCAGGACTTTTTTTATCAGTCTGGAAGATTCTTATATCACTTAGAAGGTACGTCATCAAAATGCAATTGCATTGACATGAGTCATTTGATGGAAAGAGGAGGGAGGTTTTGTGGGTATTTCATCCTGAAGCTGCTCACTTCTACACAGTGACTTTCAGAACCTTTTTTCTGTTCTTCAGAAAGACCAAAAACTAGGAAACGGTTGAAATGCTTCCTGTAAAAAACTCATTCAGTATGTTCAGTAATGGTTATGGGTTGCTACTAAGTGGTGCTTGAAATACATTAGCCTGCCTGATGTTGTTAATCTTTCTCTTTATCTGTGGAAACTTTGAGACTGACTTCCTGTGCCTGCTACCACTTGCGCCTGGTACCTCTTTGAGTTGATGAGTGATCCCTTCGTTCATCCAGCAAAGAGTGATATAATGTACCTCATTAAACAGACCAAGGAAAATGTTATGTTGCAGTGCTGAGCCAAAATCTCAGTACAGAGAGAGAGCACTGGGATGATCAAATTTCAGGAAGATTAAACTAGCAGATAGGTGCTCTGAACTTCTGAGATTGGCTGCCCATTTATGGGCCAGTCACTGAAACGGTGGAAGCGGATGTGTAGCTGTTTCTTTTGTTGCGGTTGGTTGTATCACATCAGCTCCAGCATAAATCCCATGTACACCTACAAGTCATCTCCTCCAAAAAACCATCCAGACAATGCACATGGGGACATGATTTACTAGATATTTATTTATGGAGGCACACATGTGTGCAAGCAGTTCTGTTTCAAGGCACGACCCCGTGGGTCCTGAGACCTGGGTGCCAGCTGAGAAGACTTGGATGCACCAATGAAGAAGAGAGATTTCAAAGTCTTTGTATGAGCTTTTCTCTGGTAGTTGTCAAATTCCCAGACTGTTTTGAAGAGGATATCTGGCACAGCTTATATCAGAAAAGCCAGATGCTTTTCTGGAGAGTACTCCAGGTGTCTGGAAAAGCAGTTGCACTTCATGGAAAGATAGTAGCTGCAGTACAAAACAGACCTGTCAGAACAGCCTGATGATACATAACATGTGCTGAGACTCCGTTCAGACTTTCTATTCCACGGGTCCTGGGGAAATACTCTTTCATTTATTTTTCCCTTTTGGACTTGTAGTAACTCCAAAGGCTCAAAATAGCCCAAAGCACCTTTGCTTCTTCCTGCCCACAGGGGCAACTAGTAGAAAAGGGCTGCCTCTCTGTGCTGGTGTGCTTTGTCCACTCCCACCCCCTTTTACATTAATGCAGGGATGGATGCCGGGGGCCATGCTCTGACACCAATTCTTGGGTTAAATATTTTGTCACCACAGAGCTAAATCTCAGTGGAGGAACTGAGGACAGTACCACCAATGTTAGGATGTCTGAATGCATCCCCTTACTGCTTTAGCAATGAATCACTTTGAAAAATCATTAGTATGTAAGAGTCCTCTTACTCCCTCTGGTGAGCAAGTATTCACACAGATCAATGAGATTATTGATAAAAAATTACTCACTGAAAGCAGCAAGGGGCTGTCAGTTGGGTGCTAAATGTTCAGAATTTAGTTTTGAAAGAAAAGTATTAGAAGGACATTGATGTTATAAAAACAGGAACAAAATTTATAATGAACAGTGAAACCACACACTAGAGCTAACCACAGTAATTAGGCAGCATTAAGCAAGACAAATACCGGTTCTGAATACTTATTTTAGTCTAAACGGGAAGATTTTTCCTTGCTATGTCTTGCTGAGATTTTTATGCTGTGTCAGGAAAATTGTAACTCTTGTAAAATTTTATGAGCTTCCAAGATCATTAAAGGAAAGTGGCATAAAATGAAATACAAATATGAAGAACAGACTTTGGACAACTTGATATGAGTCCATCCACTTATAAAGTAAAATCAAATACCACCAAATATGGAGGTTGTAAAAATATCCCTGCCTTGTAGAGCTTTAAATGTTCTGTTCAGTTAAAATGTCTTCACTGATAATAGTTCCGTTTTCTCTTCTGCATTCAGCGTGCAAGCAGTAGTTGGTATAGTTTGAAAAGCTGAGCTAGGACGTACTACCATGCTGGAGAGGATGAGCATTTGCAGACAGGCCATGCCGTCTGTGGTTTTGCATTATTTCATAGAATCATAGAATCACAGAATCATCTGGTTGGAAGAGACCTTTAAGATCCTTGAGTCCAACCGTTTACCCTGCAGTGCCAGGGTCGCTAAGCCATGTCCCTCAGCACCGCATCTACACGTCTGTTAAACACTTCCAGGGATGGGGACTCCTCCCCCTCCCTGAGCAGCCTGTTCCAATGCTTCACAACCCTCTCTGTAAAGAAGTTCTTTCTAATATCTAAAGAAGATCTCGCTTGGTGCAACTTAAGGCCATTTCCTCTTGTCCTGTCATTCATAACATGGGAGAAGAGACCAACCCCCACCTCTCTACAACCTCCTTTCAGGTAGTTGTAGAGAGCAAGAAGGTCTCCCCTGAGTCTCCTTTCCTCTAGGTTAAACACCAGTTCCATCAGCTGCTCCCAATAAGACTTGCTCTCGAGACCCTTCACCAGCTTTGTTGCCCTTTTCTGAACATGCTCGAGCACTTCAATGTCCTTCTTGAAGTGAGGGACCCAAAACTGAACACAGTACTCAAGATGCGGCCCCATCAGTTGTAATGGGTTAAGATTGCGCAGACAGGGCTGAGACCCGGTCTCCTTTGCTTCCTTTCACCCTAAGCACAGGACACTTTCTTGTGACTTTTGCGGGGGAAATGCCACAACCCTCTTGGCTTCTTATTGGAGCAGACATGTCAATCAAGTGCCCCATCAACCAAGCGTATAAAAAGTCATGTTTGCGACACTCCCCCAGTGTGCACGTTTGAGTTTCACCCAGGAGTGAGAGAGATTTCCATCAGAGAGACAAAATGCAGTTCCTCCACGTGACAGTAAGAGACTCTTCCGTGGTTAAGTTTCCTGTTTCCTCAAGGGTGTGGAAAGGGGCACACAAGGCGTCCCTGCCCCCATATTGAGAGATCCACCATCAAGGGATGAGAGGAAGGACTGTGCCCCGTAAGCCGGTGATGAAGTCATTCTGCTGGGGCCAGATGCACCTGGATCGTTGCCCAAGAGATACACGACACCCCTGCCCACAGAACTGTGGAAGAGCAGACGCCGAGCTGTCTCCTATGCAGGGTGAGAGAGAAAGACTCTTTTACAAAAGTTTGCCTAAACAGTTAATTTCTGGACTGGAACCTTGAAGATTACAGAGACTGCGGCTCTTCCCCGCCCCCTGCACACACCCCACACCCCCCTTCAGGGATGGCGGCCATGTGGCAGGGGCTTTGTTAAGCGGGGATGTGGATTCAGTGGGGAGGGGGGAAGAGAATATTTTTATCTGTATATACCTATTTATGTATTTATTAACATCTCTCTCTTATCTCTCTCATCATCAGTCCCGTTTAACTACAAATGATTGATTTCTGGGTTTAATTGTCTTAAGCATTAAACCACTTTTATTCCACCCCTTTAAGTTTCTCTTTAAGTTAAGTTCCACCCCAGTTCCACCTGTGTTTCATTTGTTTCTGGGGTTTTTGTTTGTTTTTGTTTTTTTTTTTTCTTCCTAAAAAACCCAAACAAGCCAACCAAATCACTTAAACTCTTTTGTGTAGCCCTCAGGTGGGTTCACATGCTCTCCGAGGCTACATCAAGTCACAAAAGGAAAAAAAAAACCTTTCAGGAATTCCAGCTTTCTAATTTCAAACTGCAACACCAGTGAGAGCACAGAGGAACAATCACTTCCCTGCTCCTGCTGGCCACACTATTGCTGATACAAGCCAGGATGCTGTTGGCCACCTTGGCCACCTGGGCACACTGCTGGCTCATGTTCAGCTGCTGTCGACCAGCACCCCCAGGTCCTTCTCTGCTGCGCATCTTTCTAGCCACTCTTCCCCAAGCCTGTAACATTTCAGGGGGTTGGTGTGGCCCAAGTGCAGGATCTGACACTTGGCCTTATTGAACTTCATGCTATTGGCCTTGGCCCATCAACCCAGCCTGTCCATTTCTTCATAACTGTCCTGCTGCAGCTAGAAGGGCTTTGCCACTGACTTCAGTGAATGCGAGTTCAAACCAGTGGTATGTGGCTCAGCACATAACAAACAATCATTAGCAGATGTGTCAGTACTCTTCGCACAAAACCTCCTGGCACTCCTGGCACAAAACCTCTTCATTTCTAGTGATGAGAGACAGCATGTTCTAGTGGATTGAAAGAGGCTCTCAGCCAAACTGCTGAATCCCAATTATACCTTGTGCTGCTGACTCCTAAGTCCTCCACCCATCCTGAGTTGCTGGTGTGTTGCAAGGGTGAAATGAGAGTAGACATGGCAGAGCACAATGCTGATCAGGTAATGCTAGCAAAATATAAAGTACTTGCTAACTGCTGAGACTGAAACAGTATTTCATTTGAGAAGGGTTGTTGTGGGTTGACCTTGGCTGCACGCCACATGCCCACCAAGCTGCTCTATCACTTCCCTCCTCCTTTAGACAAAGAAATTGAAAAAAAGATGGAAAAAACCTTGTGGATCAAGATAAAGACAGGTTAATAAAGCAAAGGTAAAGTCTGCTCATGGAAGCAGAGTTAAACAGAAGATTATTCGCTATTTCCTATCAGCAGGCAATGTCCAGACACTTTCCTGGAAGTTGGGCTTCGGTACATATAGCACTTGGACTGGAAGGCAAACATTGTAACAATGATTTCCCTCCACCTCTCCTCCTTTCTGTTAGCTTTTATTGCTGAGCAGATGTATGGTATGGCAAATCCCTTCGGTCAGCCTGGGTCAGCTGTCCCGGCTATGTCCCCTCCCAAGACCTTGCCCGCCTCCAGCCTATCCAAATCAGCAATCTTTTGGCTTACAGAAAAAAGATGAAGATCCAAGAAAGCTGCCAACTTGTGACTGGAGTTTGGGACAAGCAGGGACTCCAGTAGTGATATTCCAGTAAAATTTCAGAAGTGTAAAGAATTTGTAGAGGTTACTGTCCTTAACTGGAAAGAAGTGCCAAGGGTGACAGGCTCGGAATGTGACGTAAAGACTGAAAAGGTGCCCCTAATTCGATGTTTAATCTTTCCCAGCTTCAGGGCTCAGGGGCTTTTGAGTGTTCTGTCCTGGGGTCATGCTTCATCTGTAAAACTCAGTTACTTGATAGCTGTGCCACAGGTCCATGAGAACTCAGCCATCCGTTATCTGAAGTACTCCTTTCCTGTGGCCTAAACGGAGATCTTCAGTACTTAACCTCAAACATCCAATTTTGAAAACACTTGAGTCTGATCTTTTTTTTCCTGCAGGCTGCTTCATTTCCTACTTTGGTTGTCCTCTCTGACAGTATTTATTTCATTCTGAGGAGTTATTTATTATATGGACAGATGCAGACAAACCTCTAACTTCAGTACTTCTTCTTCGGCCATGAATCTGAGACGAATCCCGACTATGGCATGTAATCATGGATGTGAATAACAACTATTTTTTCCTCCTCTGAAAAGTATAATTTAATTGAAATGTGCATAATATATGCTTTTTAAATGGAAAGGTGAGAATGCTTGCATACGTCCGAAGATGAATCAAAAACTCATGTCTAATTCTAAAAAAACAAAAATTTTGCAATCCAGAAAGCTATCAGTATAATTTTCCATTTTTGTCTTCATCTAATTGTTCCTACCGTTTAGATAGGACATATGAAACAGTTACTAAAGAAGAATATGCAGGATGTATCTACCAAAAGTTTACTTTGTTTTGAACTTTTTCAGTAATCCAAGTGTTCCATATTTTTTATCCAGGATTCTTTATAATATTTCTTTACAGTCAAACAAGTAGTTTATGCTGTGGTTGCAGAAACAGATAATATCTTTGTATTAGTAATTATATATTATGATGTTCTGCATTATTTTAAAACATCAGGATGTTTCTTTGAGAAATTTATTTGGGAAATGAATCAGAGAAGAGGAGCATTGTTCATCAGCTTCTTTTCTCACTGCTCATCAAAGAAGAACATTTTTTGTGTTGAAAAAGGAAGTAATCATTTTCTAGTCACTCAGGCAAGGACAATTTTTTTCTTTTTTTTTTGTTTTCAATTAGTTTTATAGTAATAGTCTTGGATAGCAAATACCTATTGAGATGGATAGAAATGGGGTTTCTTGAAATACCTACATAAAAATAATATTTGACCACAAACCAATTTTGTGTTTTTAAACAGTCTCGGTATCCCCATAATAGAGAAATATATCAGTTGTAATCTCATCACTTCTATTGCGGAGCGAGCTTGCACATCTATAGAGAAAGGAAAAGAATCTTCCCTCTTCCTTTCCAATATATTCATGAGTTTTGTGTCATTTGAGCGGAAATAGTGTTTGTACTGTGAATGACCCTAGCAGCAAGATCATGGTATAAGACTGTGTAATAATAGATAACAGATTAAAAAAAAGCAAAACAGCAAAACCAGTCTGGCTTCCCCAACAGGATTCCGGTTTTACAGAGAAACCTTGAGAATCCGCCTACTACTCAGTTTTCTAACTGTTTATTGCTGAATATATTATTTTAAACGGGATACACACCCTGCTTCCTGATGCTCAGGGCAGCCACCATTAAACCCAGCAGTTTTATCAATGGCAGCTCTGAAGCCAGCCGCGTTACTTGCTTTGGGTTTCCTACAAATATTATATTGACGTCATAAAAATATTATACAGGAAAGAAATACAAATAAAAAAGGAATAACAATAAAACAAGATTATCTAATATAATGTGGAAGATGACAAACACAGAAGTATATGCTGGTTTTGCAGAACTGCAGGATGAATTTTGATTGCAAAGAGAACCCACTGGCTTGGTAATGAATAATGACTCTTATAGAGTAAAACAGCAAAAATGAATCTACTAAAATGTGGAAATGCAATGATCCATTAAACTGCACCCTCCCCGCCCCGCCCAAACATTTCAAATACTTAAAATGTATGAACTGCTCGAAATGAGAGCATCTAAGTGGTTTGCACTTACTGCCGTACTGTGAGATGGCAAAAGCAACCCTGTGTTGGATGTGTGAACCCAAGCTATTAATCCTGTCCTGACAAAAATTATAACTGGCCTGTTTTATCCTCTGAAATTGGACAAAGGATAAAGGGTGAAAATGGGAAAACATGGCTTCTGTGTGTACATTAGCATACAGCTAATTGAGAATTTCCACTCTGCAAGCAGCCCTGTAACTGCCAGACCCAATTCCCCAAGTACTAATTAAATCAACCATGAGCAACACGATCTCCTAAATCTTCTGGTGTAATAAAGAGAAGTGCAAATATATATACATACATAGATAGCCAAAGTATACACTGGAAGGGTTTTTAAACTATACTCAGAACAAAATTTCGTAAGCACTGGGAAGAAAATCCAGCCTGTGCTGCAGAGAACCTCTCAGTACTTCTGGCTGCCTTGTTCCATTGACATGGCAAAGTGGAAAGTGAACACGACACCTTCACCATTGTGCAGTTCCTTTGGTACCTGAAGTCTCATAGAATTGTTTTGTGGAATAGTCAACCCTTCTGTAAAGGGTGCTAAAGGACCTTCCAAGGTCTTAGATCCATGTCATTATGTTACCCCCACATTCTCTGTCGGCCACCTTTTTGTTCCAGCCCCCACTGCTGTGTATGGACTTAAAGAACTCTTTGTGCATGAGTTTGCTTCTCTGAACTTTCACATCACAACCAGTTTCTAAAGGACATGGTAAGTTGATGACCTTAGGGGTGACTGGTGCATGTCAAAATAAGCCTTGGGTTTCTTTCCATAATTTTGAGATGTTCCATGACTGTTTCTGTTATTTTCTAAAGCAAAGAAACACAGAAACAGCTTGAATGTGTAGCATTTGCCCCTTCTTATTTGCTTATTCTTCGCAGAAAAGAATACCTAGTAACAGGCTTCCAGAGACCTAGTTATAGGCTTCTAACACCTTCATCTATGCAAAAGAGGAAAAAAAAAAGCAAACCACAGGCTCAACAGGGTTTCTTTCCCCATGTCCCTGTTTTATTTGACCTTCTTAGTTCCAGGTAACTTAGCTGAGTTGTCCACTGCAGATGACAATAGGTGTCCTTACAACATATTAAGGTGGATTTCACTCAGGATACTTCTGCTTTGCCTTTTATAAATGATTCTGCTCTGTAACAAGTGAGGTTGAACCTGAGTGACACTACTGGTTTTAAAGACTTCTCTTTTTTTCACAGTGGTTGTGAAAAAACATTTGAAGAGCAAATGGTCTGAGTGCTGCCTTATCAATGACCACTGGAAAGTTATTTCTCTACTGAGATGAGTTAAATTATTGTTTTTACTGGCTTGAAACAACAAAAGAAATATTTTGGATAAAAACTGTCTGATTGTTCTTGTGAACATTCAGTTTCTCTGTGGTGCAATGTACTTAACACATTATAGGTATGAAATATCAAATGTACACTTAAAATGATAAAATGTCCATTTGATCACAATTAAACACAAAAGACTAACATGCATGCCATGGAAACAATCCCTATTGATTTTCAAACCATGCCTGGTTCTTAGAGATTGAAATAAAGCTCTTAATCGCCACCTGAAAAGATGCTCCTAGGATTATTTTTCAACCTGTTCATAGCAATTCAATAGCTTTTAGTATAGTGTTTTTGGTCCAGTGAGTGCAGTCAACACGTATTCAGGTAAAAGAACTCAGAGACTGGGAAAATTCTGCCAACTGTTTTTTGGGTTGTTTTTTTCTCTCTGCCCTGCCCTCCCCACCCCCCCTTTTCTTTTCTAAATAGTGTTCAATGGAAATGGTCTTTCAGCTAACATGGAGTAATATTTCTAGTCCTTGCTTGGTGATTATGGAACTAGTCCAGCTTCCAGAATGTTAACAGGGAGTTGGCTTAAGTCCTAGAAGAGGGCTAAGATGCAATCTGACATACCAAGTATCAAGAATTTGAGAGAAAATGGCAGACAGATGACCAAAAGTAACTTATGCAATAACCATCAAAGTAGGGCTTTAAATTTAAGGACGTTGGCAGAGCATAAAGGTGTCATTGTGCACGGACAGTGGTGGGCACACAGAAAAGATGGAGGAATATGTAAGCAAGAAGTGAAGACAGATTTATGCTCACTGTGGTGTTGGCCCTCTATAACCTGCAAGGAACATTTCTAAAAAACATTCAAAATAAAAAAAAACAAAAGAAAAATAAAAAATCTAAAAAGCTGAAGATAGCATCCAAACCAGGTTCAGATGCTTGAGGCAACAGGTGGTTATGGCAGGAAGAATTCTAAAAAACAGAGGGAACTTGACAAAACACGCTGAGATGATACTCCTCAAAGCTTGAGGAGGAGACAAGAAACTGAATCTGGTCCGCCATGGCAATAACATCTTAAAAAGCTACATTTTATGTTAAAGCAACCTAGGCTGAGAAAATGGAGGTGGAGAGGTGTATAGAAACTATAGGAAATAACTGCATCTTATACAGCCTTTTCCAATAACCCTGCCATCACATTTTTGTTTCTAGGAGATGGCCACTCTGGGAAAACTGATTCCAGACACTCTGTAAGGCTTTTAAATTACAGAAATGAAAACATGCCTTATCCTATGCAATGAGGGATATTGCAGGGTCATTTTATTTTCCAGAAGCCACAAGACTCTTCAAAAAGGGGTAGTATTTTGGTAAGTATTTTATGCTACAGCTCAGAGACGTTTTCATTTGTACAAGTAAGAAGGTAGAACAGCAAATGATTTCATAACCACCTTCTGCAACCTATTACACTGCAGTGGCTCCGGAGAGATGAACGAGACTCTAGAGGCACTAACCTCATTAGCCGATTGTCACTCAATCCTACATCAGATACTGAAAAGATAGCAGCTTCAGATTACAAGTAGCCAATTGCACAGCTCTCCACAGTTGATGTGTAAAGAGGCAGAAGTTTTTCCTGAGAATGAGGAGTTCAGTATAGAAGCCAGAGTGACCCCAGATGATGTCATTCAGAAGTTTGTGAGTAAAAGCATGCTGCAGCAGGCCCAATGCCAAGAATTAATATACAGGAGATGTCTGGATAGAACCCACATAGTTTATAACAAAGCGTATAAAAGCGATATTAGTGTATGGCCAAAGAACACATGCAGCCTCAGGACACTTGTTGCGCTGTATCTGGAAGCCTGTGGGGAGAAAAAGCAGTAGAGGGAGGAAAAATGGTAATTTCTCTTCCTTCCTTCCTTCCTTCGCCCTTCCATTCTTGGAGAAAAATGAACATAAATGGCATTAAATAATTGAATTGCTACTGAAATCCTTTCCCAATTAGATGAAGAAGTTCAGATAACCTTCATCTCCCAAACAGCCAAATATCCATTATTTTTATATATTTTATCTTTGTGAATAGACTGTGCATATGCCCCTGCCCCCATTTTTGGCTCATTTCTCTGTCTGTCTCTGTGCATCTATTTTTACAAGAAAGAATGTGGGTGGTTGAATAAGAGCAAATGTTTGTTTGTTACTCTTTAGTGTTTTCCACCTACAGCCTATCCTTTACGTCCTTCTGAAAAGAAGGTTGCATATTTATGTGTAGTGCTTAATGAGCAAATACATCCCTGCATATGATATGCTCTGCTTCCTGTCATGTACTCGTTATTCTCTTTGAGTTTACCAGTGTTCTCTGGTTTATAGAGTCATGATTAATTTATTCTCAATCTACAAGAAAGCCCTTTTAATTCCATGAAGTGGGTTAGATGAATTACCAGACACTGCTTTATTTGGCCTGCTTATCTACTGGAATGATTTGCAGTTATCACCCCATGCCTTTCCTGAGCACAACAGAAATCAATTGTTGATGAACGAAGTTAGTGAAAGATGGGAGCAGTTTGGCAATTTTGGGGATTTCTGGTAAGGATGGAGTCCCAGCCAGCATGAAATAGTGTCAGGAGAGAAGCTGCCCGTGATGGGCACTGCTGCTGCTTTGAGCAGGGCAAATGAAAGAGGACAGACTGTGTCTGTGCTCCCACCAAAACATGCAAGGACACCATGCAAGGCCAAGCTCATGCAGTCTCCAGTTGCCCTGGGGTGCCCATGGCTACAGGCAACTTTGCTGGTGAATATGCTGGATGTGTACGTGTCTGGTGTATAGTCAATGGAAACCTCAGCTGTGTGCAAGGACTGCTTTTGCTCCTCTGCTTCGGCTGAAAGAAGCTTCATGTTCCATGACTTTTGACTGTCTTGGTGCTTACTCTCAGTGTACTCATCAGCCATTATGTATATTGGGTGGAATTTCAGACACTGGGTGGCTGCTGATTGAGTAGGGCGGTGAAGTTGAAACCTGAGCAAAACAGATCTACCACTGTGTGTTTTATGCCATCAGGAGGCTGAATCTGTCAAGAGGTTTTTCCAAACATGTTTTGGTGGCTTCAGATATAAATGTTACAACTGTGAACCAATCATTTAGGAGACAGAACAGCAAGAGGGCATTGAGTGAGAATTTGGGACGCCTGTGCACTATTCCCAGATCTGCCTCTCTCAGATTCAAACTTTTATTTGTGTAGCTTGCAATCTCCTGCTGCGCATTTACAAGACATCTGGAAAAGGCAGTTCGAGATTTGAGTGGGGACTTTAGGTGCTTGTCCCGGTTTGAGCTAAAACTTCCTTGTTTTGGGTAATGGACAAATAGAATTATTCCATGCAAATACGATAATTCTGCATGTAAGAAATCTTGCTAAATTACACGAGTATGCAGCACGCAGGAGCATGGAGTTAAGAACACTTATGGGGGAGAGAGAATGGAAGGAAATGTGAAGACTTCATGTATCCAGTATAAAACAGCACTTGGGTGGGTAGCAAATGTACCCTGTCTGCCTTTGTGCTTCCAAAAATCAGTGTCGTCATCTGAAGGGAAAAATGACCCTGTAATTATCATAACTGGCCGCTAAATGTTTAGCTGAGTCTTATGCAAAGAGGAAGATGTGGTATATGCTTAGGAGCACAGGTTTCCTTTGGGAAATTTCAGTCCTAATAAAAATTTTGAGGATGCAAAAAGTCACAGTTTCAGTAAGAATTCATAGTTGGATGGAAGAAAATAGGTGTCTTGCCTGGATTTGTAATATCTTAAAAAACAAGGAATATTTTATTCATTCTTCTCTATGAAAATAGAAACAAGCCTGTCCCTTTTTTACTAAGAAGATAAATTGACAGTGCCTCTAAACTACTGCCGGTGAGAACAAGGGAATACTAAGAACAGGTATAAAACTTTAAATACTGAGAAAAGCATTTAACAATCACACTCATCTGTTTGAGGCAGGTGTAGCTAATAAAGGGGAAAGGAAGGAAGAGCTATATCTTCGATAAAGGCACCTCAGCCGTACAAAGATAAATAGCTAACAGCTGGTTTCCCACAAGGGGTATCATTGCTGTAATGCCCCTGTTTCTGCTCCCTTGCTCAGATGAATCTTCTCTTAGGCCAAAAGGGAGGACATGTTTATATATCACAGAGACAGATGCTGTCATCCTTGAAGATGATAATTTGTCCTGGCTGTAGAAAATTAGCTCTCATTGGTCACTGTGGGAGTGGACACAGATGTTTTGTATTATGGTGTCCTAAGTTACGCTAGTTATTAGGGTAACAATGTGGCATGGCTTTTCTAGACATGTGAAAAATGGCAAAGGGAGGATGTGCTTCCTCATACAGTTGAATTCTGGTTTTTACTGTAACTTATGAAGATTTGCAAGATAATTTTTTTAAAAGAGTATGAGAAGGAGAGAGAGTTTCACTGGATGCTTTACTATCCCTCCTAATTTTTGCAGCTGATATCCTGACATGAGCACAGTATCCTAGGCACAGACACAGTAGTATTCACGTTAGTGCTGCAATTACAATGCGTGAGATACTTCAGCTAAGTGGAAAGGACAGTCTGTCACTTCTGAAGCATTGATGAAGGTCTCAAAGGGGTGAACATCTCTTTGTCAGCCCGGTGTTCCTCTCTTATTTTCTCCACCTGCACGAGGCACTTGTACTCTGTGTTGGTGCATACCCGAGATCAGCTGATTTCTGTTTCTCTGTCTGCATTGAAAGTGGAGGGTTCTATCACCAAGCCTGCACATAACACCAGTTCTTTTTCAAGAAAACTGTCTGAATATGGACATGTAGCAGAGTTTGCAGGGCGTAGTATTGGATTATTACATTGTTAAATAATGCTGGGAGATCCAACCCAAATTTTGGCTTATGTATTTTTATCAGTACACAAATAACTTTTTTATTTCCCCTATAACTGGAACTGACCAGGAAAAAATTGCTCTTGGTGCAATATTGGCGTATTCTACAGATTTCAGAACTGTTTCTATGATTGGTGTTTTTCTCCAAGGAATAAATGCCACTCTGCAAAGCCCAGGGATGTTCACCCATTTTTCGAGAGCCCAACCTCTATTATTTCAAATTAATCTCTTTCTTGTCACTTTTATTTCCCAGTATGTACTATAAAACAGCACATATCCTATGATCTCATAGGAGTGCTTGACATATACTGAGTCTTGAGACCTTTTCCAATAGTTAATTTTGCATTTATTTCTTGTTACAATACAGTTATTAGAGAGAGAGAGAGATAATGGCATACAGTCTTACCTGTTATGTTTGACTTACAGCACCTTCCTTCCCAAATACATTTGAGTAGGATTTTCTTTCCCATTTTTAGGACAAAAAGCTAACACTAAAAGGAGCACTTGGATATACCTTGTAATTATTAAGTGATAGATACACACAAATCTAATACAGCATGAGTTTCACCAGCAGAACTTCCCATGAGAGAAGGAAACATGGGAAAGAGCCTGAAACACTTTCCAGTAAATCTTTCACATGTCATTATTTTTCAGGAGCCCTACTACAGAGAAAATACATGCCTCCTCCTAGAGCATCATTTGAGGCTCCCCAAGAAGAATTGGTAATTTTTATGTAAAAAGGGTGGAATAAAGGAAGCTTTTATTTTAGTGCATCCATCAATCTGAAATCTTTCAAACTGTTCCACTTTTATGAGCAATTCTTTTTTTTTTCTGTTTCTCAGATTTCAAAGAAGTTTATTTAAGCCTAAATTGTACACTGAATTGTAATTGTAAATTTTGACTCCTTAACTTAAAAGGTAATCTGTCTTCAATATTACCTTTTTACTCTATTAATTAGGTTGTAACTGCACATTACAAGCTGGATTTACCAGAAAAGTTAAGTTTTGAGTCCTGCATATTAAGACCCTATTATCTGCTTTATCTTACATCCTGATCTTTCTTATTCCTGAATATGTCAATGGGAGCAGAAAGCATAATTTTATATTGACTTGACAGAAATTCAGTGCAATGTGACTGTTGCGGAGTCAGCATGTAACCTACATAACAAAACTAATCTAAAGAAAAATCAATTGGAAAATGAACAATTTATATGAAAGGTAAATTTCCAGCTTTTTCAAGATTCAAAAGATTATTTTGTTCCACAGTGAACTTCATAAATATAGATTTACTTTTCTCATTAAATACTTTTCTTCTTTGTCATGGTTTAACCCCAGTTGGCAATTAAGCCCCACACAGCCACTCTCACCCTCCCACCCAGTGGGATGGGGGAGGGAATCAGAAGGGTAGAAGTGAGAAAACTTGTTGGTTGAGATAAAGATAGTTTAATAGGGAAAGCAAAAGCTGCACATGCAGCAAAGCAAAACGAGGAATTAATTCCCACGGGCAGGCAGGTGTTCAGCCATCTCCAGGAGAGCTGGGCTCCATCACATGTAATGGTTTCTTGGGAAAACAAACAGCATCACTCCAAACATCCACCCTCCCTTCTTCTTCCCAGGGCTTTATATGCTAAGGATGGCATCATACGGTATGGAAAATCCCTTTGGTCAGTTGGGGTCAGCTGTCCCAGTTGTGTCCCCTCACAATTTCTTGTGCACCCTCAGCCTGCTCTCTGGTGGGTTGGTGTGAGAAGCAGAAAAGCCCTTGACTGTGTGTAAGCTCTGCTCAGCAATAACGAAAACATCCCTGTGTTATCAACACTGTTTGCAGGACAAATCCAAAGTAGCCCTGTACCAGCTACTGTGAAGAAAATTAACTCTACCCCAGCCAGAACAAATACACTTGTTGAAAAATCATTTTCTGATGGAAAATTGTTTCACTTAAGATTTTCCAGCAAAGTTTAAAGTCTGGACTTCACAGATTTTCAGCTGTATTGTGAGATCCTTTTTCTTTTTTCTTTTTTCTTTTTTTGTCTGTTTTGAAGGTATATATTTGAAGGCCAAACTCTACAGGGTAGCAGGGACATTAACTTGACTTCTGCAAATCTAGACTAGAAGTTTTTTCCCAGGAAAGAAAAAAACAAGGGAAAAAAAAAGAGCAACTAAATCTTTTTATTAAAGGTTTGAGTTGCATTTGTTTGAGTTAATTAAATCTTATCACATTTGTATGCACTTTCTAATTAACAATTAGCCATGTTTTCTTTGTAATAAATGAGAAATCTTTCAGGAACATGAGAATGGATAAAAGCGTGCAACTGCTTAATGAATCTGTATTTAATCTCTGAAGAGCTAAGTTAAATTTAGCAACAGTGACAAGCAAAACTGTACCCTGTTTTAGGGTCCGAGATGTGACAATTTCTTTATGAAATCAACTATCTGAAATAGCAAAATGTTCCAAAAACAATATTGTTCAGTACATGGTCTGAATGGAGTAAACAAAAGTGAGGAAAGTTACTTAAACAATGAACTAAGACTATTTAGAATAAATACTGCTCTTAGCAAGATAGTTTAATTTACAAAAACTTAGGCTGACGATAACACCCATTTTTACCCTGAGTTTTTAAAAGGTCTTCCCTTCAAAAGATTTATCTTTAGTAGGGAAAATAAACGTGTTACTGTTTCTGTTCTCCTAGACCTAATGGAAAATTTTATAGTTTAATAAATGAGCAAGTGAAGGTAAGTTGCAGACCTCTGCAAAGTCATTGCCCTAACCAGCTAGTTCACATTAAAACTAGAGGCTGCTTCCTCTGCAGCAGATTTTGTTCTATGTGAGCTGGTGTGTTTTGTCCAGCCTCTGCTAGATACAGCCTTCTTGTACAGTCAGAAGACCTTGATCATTAAAACAGTATCTCTGAAATGGATTTTCATCGCCAAGTGCTGCATTGCCTATATCTGAAGCTAGGTCTCCTACCAGGCTAGTAAGAGACACAAACTCTGCATGCCAGCCAGGCTCTCCTTCCAGGCTTGCCTACAGGGGTTACTTCACTTTCTGCAGATCACACAGTTGTTGGGCTACAGAGAGACCAGCTCTATAGCTCTGTAGTTAATATCTTCTCCTAGACTATGGTATCTGATGTAAGTTGCTAGGTTATTTTGGTGTTGAAGAACCTGTCTCAGCTTTTCAATGACATTTCAGAAGGTCTGTATTTGGGGAATGAAGGGGGATTCTCATAATCCTGCAAATATTCTTCAAATGGGAGAAAATGTCCTCCTCCATTATTGATCTTAAACTCTCACCATATCATTTTTGTTCAGGCATTTGTCACAGGAGAAATATTGACGTAGTTCTGATTAGACAGCAATCTAAGATTTATTAATGGTGAGGGATAGATCAAAAGGTTGATTTTTTTCTTAGCAGTGCTTAATCACTAACCAATTTAAAATTAACAAGGCGATTCAGTAGAATATGGTAAAATCAAAATAGTAGCTTAGTTACAGATTCCATGAAGACAAGATTCACACTAACTCGCTATGGGATATCCTTTATATATATATATATATGTATCTATAAATACATATGCATTGACAGAACCACAAAAAACACATGCAGACAGAGTTATTTTGATCCAGTGGAATATCTACCCATCCACCCTTGTGTTAGAGAGGTGGGTGAGAGACCAGCCTAGAGTTAAAATTCCCTTCCCAGCCTCAGAACAAATACTCACGATGCTCCAGCAATCTCAACGGACAATAACTGAGTCTCGAGAAGTCTGGCTTTGTCCTGGCCTTTCACACAGTTTGTACCTGAGATGTGTCTCAACTCAGGGGGGACGCTGGGACTTTCATCAGATATTTTCCTACTCTGTCCCACCTCACACGTCCAAATATTCTGGTATCTTCTGCCAGCTGCGCACTCCCAGAACTTGTTGATTTCCTGTGTTTGGTATCACCCCACTGTTGCCCTCGATTCCAGCACAGATGTACCAGGTTATCATGACCCAAGTATGGATGTACCAGACTGTCAGGTGGTGGCTGTCTCCCAAGTGACAGGGAGAGCAGTGCTGGGAAAGCAGGGCCCAGCACACCAAGGAGGTGCCTCAGTGTTTTGTTTTGCCATCATTTGCAACCCGAGACTGACTCACCCTGGGTTGGTTCATAGCATAGGAAGTTAGAGGCTGGGGGGAGGAGAAAAATCGCCTCAGGTTTTGGGTGGCAGGGGGACCATACTTCCACAGCATCCTCCCTTGGTATCTATTTAGTAAAAACTTTTTGGACTAATGGCATTTTCTCTATGACCCCAATTTTGAACAGCAGATGGTGTGTGATGAATGCACATCACTGAGCACTTGAAACATCAGCTTTGTGTTTTAATTCTGAATGGACCCAGCCAGTGTCTGATGCCATTTGGATGACTAGTTGAGTACATTGATTTCCAGAACCATTTCCTACAAGAAGACTTCAGTGCCTGGCAGGATGGTGATTGATACATCCAAAATAGAACTTTGGAAATGCACAAGCCAATTGCTGGCTCTGTGTACGAACACTAATGATACCTTTAGAGACAGTGTATTTGAATATGTAGTGCCAGAGTCACCGTTGACTGTTTGGCGTGGAGTGCTTGGTACCAAACACTGAGTTGTCCTGGAGTCCATTTGACATCAGTGGAAATTAAGAACCTCAATATCTGGCAGGATTTAACTCGGAATAAAGCTGTTTCTGGTGTGTTTCTTCAGTGAAGTTTAATTGGTTATATTGCCATGGAGGGCACAATGCTTCATTTCAAACGTTGGGAGCAAGGAATTAGAAAGCCATGAGGCAAAGTTTTTCGCCAAAGGAATCGGAGACCTCTCCAAAAAGCACTGCAGATGCAGGTCAGCAGGGAACGACGTGGCTGTGCAGGGACTCCATCCCTCACCACTCTGTCCATCCTGCCCCATCCCCTGCTCTGGGCACTCTGGGGTTACTGTGGCACCGCCAGTGACAGTATCACCGCCCATATCACCATGTGTCACAAAGGGATCTCTGACATGCTGCTCTGTCCCAACCCTGCCAACCTGCCCCACACTGGTTTGCCCCTCAGCAACCCAGCCATCAGCACTTGGACAGGAAACAAATGGCCCTTCGTGGCTGGGAGAGAGTCTGTGGCCATCTCCAAGGACAAGGTTTTCCCCATCCCCACCCAGGCAGCCAAGTTTGCTTCTCCTCCACAATCCAAACCCCCGGTGCCGCTCACTGCTGCTCCCGGCTTTCCCGAGATTCACAGCCCGGAGGGGCTGGCCTCAGCAGGGAATGGTCGCAGTGCCGGCTGCTCTGGTGTGAGCTCCAGAGCTCCCTCCCCTTGAGGGCACTGAATCGTGTTGGACAGGGCTCAGGAGGTACAAACCTGGCCCCAGCACGTTGCAGTGATTTTTTTCTCCCTGGAGGGGCCCAGCTGGCAACAATGGAAGCGTAAAGAGATGTATAAATGTGAATAAAAAAATGGAAATGTTTTTATTTCCACATTACATGTATGTTTACATAAAGGTGAAACAAATAAAAAATAGACAAATGGCCACATGTTTTCTTGTCTTGCACAGCAGTGGCCAGATGAAGTTCTAGTTGGGCTTTCTTTGGCTCTTCTCATTCTCTCCCTGCAGAGCCTCATGAGATCTTTGGAGTCCTCATGCATGGTCCCTTCTTCCACAGGCCTTAGGCTTCCCTTTTCTTCCCGAGTTCCAGCCAAAGCTCTGCTCAGCCTGGCCGCTCTTCTTCCCCAGTGTGTCACTGGCCCTTCTCATTCTCTCCCTGCAGAGCCTCACCTTATCTTTGGAGTCCTCCTGCATGGCTCATTCTTCCACAGGCCTTAGGCTTCCCTTTTCTTCCCCAGTTCCAGCCAAAGCTCTGCTCAGCCAGGCCGCTCTTCTTCCCCATTGCGTCCCCCATCCCAGCCACACTGTTATCTCATCTGCCTCCACGGGTGAGACAGAGGCAGCCCAAATGGGAACGCACCCCTGTCTCTGCACTACTTCTCACAATGGTGAGCATCGTTGTCTCGCTGCATGAGCAGGACCATGCCCTGCGGAGTTGGTCCTGCAGCACCTGCAGCCTGGAGCTGGATGCACAATTTCCCTCTACAGCACTCAGCAGGAGGGTCTCAGCCTCCAGCTTGGAGATGGAGGGGCTGAGGTGTTTGAAATCTGGTTGAAGCTGTCAGAAAGCTGAGCAGAGGTGCAGACCACCCCACCCTGGGGCAGCACAGTGATGTAGACACAGGATGTAAAAGGAAACCGCTGATTCTGGAGCCACAGAGGCAACAGCAATACCCCTAAAACCCACCCTGGCTTGGAGAGAGTTCCCCCACCAGACAATCTCGTGCTTCCAGTGAGGAGTTGCACTGGGGCGGGCTCAGACTGTGCACACATGGGTAGGCATGTGCAGTCTTGTGCACGTGTGGACACGTGTTACACAACCACCTGTCTCACCTATCTCACTGGTGTCCCTCAAAATGAACACCAGAAAAAAAAATCACATCCCCAACAAGACGAGCTGCGAAATTCTGGTGATGCCGATGGGATGCAGCAGTGGAATGGAGCACATGGCTGGGGCTGGTGTTTCTGCTGCGTTGTGGACTCTGGGGTGCTTGATGCCGCAGTTTTAAGGCAGGAAAGGAGGAGGGCAGAGGTGAATCTAAGGAAAAACATGCTGGGCTCAGCACCAGCCCCCTGCACCGGCCATTGGTCCAGCAGGAGCAAACGGCGTGGACATTTCTCATTGCCTATGCGCTGCGGATATGCAAAGGGATGCTTAGGAAGAGGCTTTGCAGCTTCTTTGTCTTTCCCTCCCTTACAGAGGCAAGAGAAAAGCTGCCCAGGGAGACACAACAGGAGAAGGAGCTTCATCCTTCCCCCCTTCCGGGGACCACAGGCTCTTGGTTGCCCCAGCTCTGGTGACCTTGTTGTGCTGATCTGGTGGCACCAAACCAGTCGAGATCTAGATGTGAGCTGCTGCATCTTTGCTTGGGTTGATGCGAGGCACCGACACGGGAGGCAAATATAACACCGGTCGGGCCCCTTCATGTAGGTCCAGACTGGGTCAGGGACCATAACAGTCGTGGCCGTTCAGGACGTATCTGCCAAAGGCGAAGAGCAGTCTCCAAGGCATGAGGAGGAGCTGGTGGAGGTTCAAGCATGTGGATGAGAACAGAGATAAAGCATCTGAGGGTTTCTTTGCTCTCTGTGTTCTAAGAGAGGTTCAGCTCAAGGGAAACTTTCCTCGTTGAACCTCCTTTGTCCTTACCGAGCTTTTTAGTGCTTTTGCAACTTTAATGCCACATCTGATGTCATTTTGCAGTGCTTGAGAGATCCATAGTGTCACATATAATGTTTCATACATTTAACCATGTTTTTCATGTAACTGTGTATTTCACCATGTGTTCAGAGGGACCTGTACAAGCTGGAGAAGTAGGTCCATGTGAACCTAATGAGAACTTTATGTCAGCTTTTACTTCTCAAACATAAAGGTTGTCTAGGGTTTTAAAGTAACTTAAGGCATATTTCACGTGAGGTTTTCTTGCACAAACTTCTCTTTCACACAAATCTCTTTGAGAGAGAAGAAAATGGAGATCACCAATTCCTAGGAAGTCCCTTTGGTCTTCTTTCCTTCCTCTCCTAATTGTAACTTCTTGGTGGCCTCCAACAGAACAGGTTATAACAGCTTTCCCCAACAGATCTGCAGTACCAAAGAGCAGTGATGGCTGAGCCAGGCTTCTGTCCTTCCTCCACTTATTATTAATAGTGGTGAAAACTTTAATCGCTTTCTCTGATGGACCTAGATTCAAAAACCCAATGAACTTGTGTAGGGTCTTAAGAAAAAGTCTGTCTGTGCTTTACTTCTTCCTGTTATAAAGCACATGAAGAAAGGCACACAGTAGGCATTGAGAATAATAATAACGGAGTAGTGGGTAAGATTTAGAGCCTTGTAACCCTTCCAGTGTTTATTTTTGCCAATTTTGTCTTTATATTTTGATGGATTTTAAGTCCAGACAGGCATAACCTGTCTTTGCTAACACTTTGCTAGTTTACAGTTCTGTTTTTCTCTTGTGTGCCACTCTGCTGAGAATCTTCATTTGTAACAATATATAACAATCATCAAGAAGGGAGCAGCTGCCAAAAAAGTGAGACCAATGTTTACTTCAGTTGAACTAGCTGATGATGGTGATCTTCAAAAATGTAAGTAATCTATGTGTTTCTTTACCCTTAGGCGAAAATGATCATGTTTTCAACACCAACTGATAAAATCTCTCTCTTAAAGGCATTTTTAGTTTTATTTGTAAGAAACATTTTCTTTTACTTATAATGAATAATTTTTTGCAAGGTCAGATTGATCTAGGCTTTCTCCCAAAGCTAATTACTTAAGAACATCTGCAAAGAAAGAGGGGAAATTTATTTCAATTGTGTGAAAATGATGTTATAGCAAAATAGATTTCCATGATCAAATATATTTGAAAACTGATGTTGTTCTAGAATGCACTTCTATATTGTTTCATCAGCTGGACATGGAAGTAGAACCAATAGTTAGATTTTGAGTTTTTCTCTACTTCCTTGCATAAAACTTTGAACAAATAACTTTTGTAATGAGGGGGGGGGGGAAAGATTGGAAGAATACTTTTCTTCTAGATAATTTTGATGTGACCTGATTTCATCTGGGACAGAGTTAATTTTCTTCCTGGCTCAGTGCTCTGTTTTGGATTTAGTCTGAGAACAGTGTTTTAGTTGTTCCTAAGAAGAGCTTACTGAAAGTTAAGGATTTTTCAGCTTCCTGTGCTCTCCTAGCAAGCAGGTGCACTAGAAGCTGGGAGAGATCATAGCCAGTACAGCTGACCTGAACTAGCCAAAGGGATATTCCGTATTATAGAATGTCATGCTCAGTGTCTAAACAGGAGGGAGTTGACTGGGGGGCCCAACTGCTCCGGCATCAGTCAGTGGATGATGAGCAATTACATTGTGCATCACTTGTCTTTTCTTGGGTTTTATTCCCCTCTCTTTTCAGTATATGCCTTTTCATTACAATTATTGTATTTTTTATTATTATTGTTACTATATTTTAGTTTAGTTATTAAACTGTTCTTGTCTCAACCCACAAGTTTTACTTTCTCTTTGATTCTTCTCCCTATCCCAATGGGAGGGAGAAGGAGCAAGCAAGTGTTTGCACGGTGTTTAGTTGTTGGGTGGGGTTAAAGCATGATACAGTGTTATAAGGTTGCCTTGAGGGCTCAATTCTGCCATTAAGCCCATAAGGCATGCCAAAAGAAGTATGGTTTATATTTCAGTAAATACTATCTCGTAATATATTTTTCTGTTGGAAATGGGAACGTATCCTCATACCAGAACCCAGGCCAGGCCTATGCATATTGCAGAGGTCAGCCTGCATTGTAGATTCTCTGTGTTAATCTCAAACAGAATATGAATCTCTTCAGACTCAATTTGGAACAATTGTCTCCATATGTGGTAAATTTGATTTGTTTGTTTGTTGTGGTTTTAGCTCAAAATATATCTGGGTTTACAGACTGGTTGGGATATGAAGGCTGGGGGCAGACTTGGCTGCTGTGACCATGGAACGGTGCAGTTCTGGATTCCAAGAGGAGAAAACCAGGCAAATAACTGGATCACAAGCCTGCACTTCAGAAGAATATGCTTTGGACTGCTCAGAGAACTGATTCGAAGAATACTGTGGAATACTGTTGTAAGAGATCTCTACTGTTGTAGAGATCAGAAGTGCCAGTTGATTTTCGAGGATAAACCTTCTCCATGTTCAAGACTAGCCAATCTCTTTGAGCAAAGTCTTGCAAAGGTGGCAGGAACTCCTGTGATGCACAAGGAGCTCCTGACAAAACTGGAATATAAAAAAGAAGCATATGTGAGCTGGAAGCAAGAACAAGTGACCCAGGACAAATACAGAGACTTTTTCAAACTGTTCAGGATTAGGATTAGGAAAGCCAGATTGTAGTTGAATCTGGCAAGGGACTTAAAGATTAACAAGAAGGACCTCTGCAAGCATAGCGGAAGCAAAAGGAAGACTAGGGAAGGAGTAGGCCAGTTGCTGAATGCAGCTGAAGACCTTGTAACAACGAACATGTCAAGAATACTCAATACCTTTTCTTTTCCTTGCTCTTCACTAGTATGATTTGCCTTCAGAAATCCCCCATCTCTGAGACTCATGGGAAAGTCTGTAGCAAACAGACTAGTCAGAGGTCTGTCCAGTGACAGGACAAGATGCAATGGACACAAACTGAAATACAGAAAATACCATTTAAGCATAGAAAAAAATTGTTTTTACAGTGTGAGTGGTCAGACAATGGAAGAGGCTATCCAGGGAGGTTGTGGAGTCTCCATCAGTGGAGATATTCAAAACCTGACTGGACATATCCCTCAGCTACCTTCTCTAGCTGACCCTGATGCTCTCCAGAGGTCCTTTCAACCTTGTTGTGACTCATTCAAAGGTTGTGACTTAGTGTTACATACACTTCTCCACGTTTATGGATAAGGGTCACATCAACTTCTTTCTCATCTCTCTGTGGTGACTAGTTACCTGCAATAATCCTGAGAATTTGGAGTCAGTTTTTGCAAGGTTCTGCACAAAATTTGTAATTTCATCTTCTCCTGTCATGAAGAAAGCACAGCCTAAACATAAGAGTCAAGCAGGTGTGCACTAGACAGTGGAAACAGTGTAATGGTGAGAATATTAAGAACACTTCAACAGTCACAGCCACCCTCCTATTTAGTTACCACAGGCGTCAGAACAGAGGAAAAGGTTAAGGAAGCAGTTAGTTGAGAAGGCTTTGTAAACGTTTATTTGCCCTTGCCTTCCATATGAAGTGATGCAGTTGCAATCTATATAAATTATTATTTATTTGTTTTATAACTAGTATTTTTTAAAAAGTAGAATGTTTACTCTTGTATTGCCCTCTTATATTTTCCTACTTTTCAAAATAGAACAAAATACAGCTTTTAAACATCTATTTACAGCAGCTGGGGGAGCTGTATAAATCTTTAACATCATATACTTGTCCTTGAGCTTTCTGTCATCATCCATAATTTAAAGCAAATAAATCTTGGGTTTAGAAAGCTTTACTCTGCTCTCACCATTTAGCTAGGTCCAGAAGCAACATACAACATGCCTGTTTTATCCTCAGGGTGCTACGAATGAAGATTGGAACTTTGATGAGGTGGTAAGATACAAGGATGTTTACAGAGATGCGGAAGGACCATTAGATGTATCAGGCATAGCACCACAGCCTTAGGCTCTCCTTTGCTGACAGCAACTGTGAACTTTAGCAGAGTGTTCAATGGAGAGTAAAATTTAATTAGAAGTGAATTGTGCCAGAGTCTTCTGCCTTCATTCTAAAGATGAGAAGGCTTGACAGCACCTCTGTCCACTCAGGGTGAAATTTATTGTGTGCTAGACTTCACTATCATATATCAACTTCAAGGAATTAAAAGCAGTCAAGTAAAATGCTAGTAAAGAAAAAGCATCTGACAATTCGGGTTTAAAAATGTCAGCCTTCAATTCTTGCATCTTTACCACAAGTTCAATTCTGCAGTGCAGTAAAGAATTAACTGAGCAATTGCAGCTTTGTACTGTGATAAAAAGGGGCTGTTGCCCTAAATCATTCGCCTTTACTTAATAAAACATTATTTTTTTTAATTAGAGCATCAAATGACCATATTAGGAGGCAAGTTTCTTCAGGGTTCTGTATCTTTTATTTGCTTTCCATTGAAGGTTTAAGTTCAAGGCAGAGGAGCAGAATACAGGCAGCAATGTGTTACCCTCTGGTACTTGGCAGGGCCGTGCACGTGTACAAGTGCCAATGCAGTCCTTCGGGAAAGTGGGTTGCATGGCACATGCTTTGTCATGCTCTGAAGAGATGTGGTGCCTGTCCTTTATATATTTTGTCCCTAATATTATCGCAGCAATCCGAAAAATTCCCACCCTGCTTTATTATAAATCTTGGTTTTTTCTTAGTTAGTTGTTGTAGAGTAATTTTAAGACAAAGTAGATAAACATTTCAAGGTATGATTAATTTCTGTTATGCTGTAAAGTTATGTGTGAATAAACTGTGTATTGCCCAAATCATAAATGGGTGTACTGGTTTATTCTCAAATACACCGTTGTCATTATCTACATAGATATATTTCCTTGATTGCAGTGTTTACAGAAAGCCATGGATGCATCATTCTCCGCTAAGCAGTTTCAAAAATCTAAAGATAATATAAGATGAAAAAGAGAAATTCTGAGTATTTCTTTTTGATTATTCATGGACATTTAAAATGGCATTGACAATGAGCTGGTGGTATGCAGTGTTAAGTACATCAGCCATTGGCATGAAGAAATTGGTGGCATTGAGAAGTGGTGTGTCCTTCTGACAGGTACAGTTATCACTTCTGTGTACCAGCTGCCGCAAGAGAAGAGCTCCAAAGAGGAGATATAAGGACTCCCTGAAACAATACCTCAGCCTAGGCCATACTGACCACCATCAGTGGTCCACCATGGCCTCCAATCCGGAGATTTGGAGACACACCATACATAACGCTGCTGTCTCCTTTGAGAGCACACGTAGAATCAGTCTCGAGGAGAAAACACAACACAGAAAGAACCGTGCCTCGACTGTACCACCCAAGGAGACCTTCCGGTGTGCTCTTTGCAACCGGACTTGCCTATCCCGCATTGGCCTTTCCAGCCATCAGCGCGCTTGCAGTAAGTGTGGGTAAAGCCCTTCCCAAATCTTCGTCCGCGAAGCCAAGCATGATGATGATGATGAATAAGGAAAACATGTTCTGAATCTTTTTAAGAATTCATAAAGTGAGGAAGAGAGGTTAAACCATACACATTAAAGTATGTGTGTGAATATATATATATATTCACATATATATGTATGTTTTCATCTGAAGGGATGTATAGCCAGTGTGTGAATAGAGTTAACATGTAGCTAATTCAGGTAGGAAGCAAGACTGTGGGATGGGAGCTGAAGGACTGCCAGTGCTGCAGTAATTAAGCATGGGTTCCCATAAATCCTGTGGAGAGCAAACTCTACTGCAGAATGAATTTACTCCTGCCCAAAAAGTGTTAAATACTGTAATGTCAAGGCTGCAAATGGATCTTTCTTGGATTGAGCTGATGTGCAGGTTTCAGGTACACTAAGCAGACCCTATAGGAAAAATGCTGATTATTCTAGTCCCAGGTGGCCTACTGGCAGCTGTTCAACCTCAGAGAGGTTTCTTAGCTGGTGCTGCCACGTCTTGACAGTCCCAAGTGTGTCATTTCTCTGCAAGCTGTGTGCAGGGAAGACAGCTCCCAAACTTTGTGTCATACAATGGTCTCTACTGAGTCCTCTAGTTACACTGATGCTGGTAGTGCTAGGTGTGATGACATATGACACAGGTATCCAGTCAGCTCTGGCTTTCCAACACATTTGAAAGCAACCAAGGATATACAAGTGCAACACCTTGAATCCTCAAGCTATCTTTGTGAGTAAGTTGAGTGTAGGAAGTACAGGTTTCCATGTTTCTTGTTTTCATAGGAGAAAAAAGTGGTGGATGAAGTGTGGTAATCTGTCATTGAAAAGCACATGAATGGCCCACCAGGCAAGAATTGGGTGTGCTCATTTGTCATCCTCTTTCATGCATCCTTGCTAGCTATGTTTTATATGAAGAAATTATACTTGCCCAGGACTTGACTCTGAAGCTGAGCCCAACTGGCATGGAGTGGTTTATTTATAGTATTAAATATTCTTGCCCTCCAAAACCCTTTACAATTAAAGTGTCTGTTGGGATTGGGTCTTGGCCCAGGCTAACTCCCCAGCTGTGGGTAGGAATTACTCGACAGACTGCCAAATGGCCAGCCCAAATGCATGATTGGTACAGCTGCTTTTATGAGTGCAAGGCAAGAGCAAGCCAGACTCAGCTCAGTCCTTGTGCTATATAACATGTGCAGTCATAGATCTGACTCAGAGTACTTAACTATATTTGCAAGCCAAAATGGACACTTCACAGGTCACTGCGTCTCTCTTCCTAATGTTCCTCCCCGCTCTTGTTTAGAAGCAGGTAGACCTCTATTTTCAACATACTTTGCATATCCAAGTCAGTCTGTTTAACCAGATATATTTGGTTTACCCGGCAAGGTTTTGGTAGTGGCGAGGACTGCAGAAGTGGATTCTATGAGAAGAAACCAGGGGCTGCCCCAATGTCAGGCACAGCCAGTTTCAGCCAGTTCCAACATGGATGCTCCATTTCTCAAAGCTTCAGGCCTATCAGCCAAGCTGGTGGCACATCTGGGATAACATATTGCAGAAAGGGTAGAAAACACTGTGCAGCAGCTGTGAGAGAAAGGAGTGAGAAAAAAATGTGAGAGGAAACAACCCTGCAGAGTTGGTGAAGTGTAATAGGAGGAGATGTTCCAGGCACTGTAGCAGAAATTTCCCTTCAGCCTGTGGAGAAGACCATGGGGTAGCAGGTTGTTCTCCTGCACTCCATGGAGGGCCATGGTGAGGCAGATACCCACACTGCAGCCTGTGGAGGACCCCATGCTGGAGCAGGTGGAGGTGCCCTGAAGAAAGCTGCAGCCCCTGGAGTGGAGCTCACACATGAGCAGGTTTTCTAGCAGAAACTATGACCCATGGGACACTCGTGCTGGAGCAGTTTATGAAGAACTGCTCTCTGTGTGAAGGTCCCATGTTGGAAAAGTTCAAGAGAACTGTATACCATGGGAGGGACCCTGTGCTGGAGCAAGGGAACAATGTGAAGAGGAAGGAGTGGTAGAGGTGAAGCATGAGGAAATGACCGCAACCCTGGTTCCCCATGCTTCCTGAACCACCTGGGGAGGGAGAGGTAGAAGATTCATGAGCAAAGTTGAGCCTGGGAAGAAGTAAAGTGGGGGTGGTGGGAAGATGTTTTTAGTTTTGTCTTTTTTTTTGTCACCATCCTATTTCATTTCTAACCGACTATAAATTAATTTAATCTTCCCCAGTCTGACCCTGTTTTGCCCATGACAGTAACTGGTAAGTAATATCCCTGTCTTTATCTTGACCCATTAGCTTTTTCATCCTATTATCTCCTGTTGACCTATTGAGTGAAGAGTGGCTGGATAGCAGTCTGGCAGCCAGTAAATGTCAACCCACCAATCAGAATTAAAAATCAACACCTGATTTTCTCCAGCTCCAAATCATCCACTTCCTACAAGTGGAGATACATGCCTGTTGTATTCTATCCACTGTAATTCCAAAATAAAAATAATAAAGGAAATAAGTGAGGGAGTGAAAGAAATAATTAACCTTCTCAGAACAGATCTTAGCCTTTGGAACTCTTGTTTG
>NW_010394662.1:93434-95345 GCF_000710305.1 Buceros rhinoceros silvestris
TGAGGTAGTGACAGAAATAGTTAACCTTCTCAGAACAGATCTGAGCCTTTCGTACTCGTGTTTGCACCCTTTCCTCAGGGCTGTGCCTAAAGGCATAACCTAACTCTCCTTCAGAGAACACTATGTGCTTGAACAGACTTACTCCAGAAGAATAAAGGTGGCAGAATTCGGTCCTGTGGGGTTTCTATGCAGAAAATAGTGCTTTTGCTTGAATTTAACCTCCCCTCTCCCCTGAAAACAAGAGGCATGAGCAGTAAAACTTGTGTTAAATCTTGAATTGCAGTCTGCAGTGTAGCTTATCTGCATTCTGGGTTTTAGCACTGTCTGTATAGCAGCACATTGCTTCAGCAACCAAAACGACTTGCTCAGGGCAAAAACAACAATAACAACAAAGAGCACAAGTCCCAAGTATCAGTAAGCACCCAGAGGCATGCGAGTGAAACAAACCTCACTGACACAAATTGATTTGGCAGTAAGAGCGAAGTAGGTGGAAAAGCAATTCAGTGGATTAACCTGTTGTCCATGTAACATGAATGAAATAAAACAGGTGAGTGGTAGAAAGGTCCTTGAAAAGGAGGACTGCAGCTCTCAATATACTCAAAATGATGCTGGCTTGCTGCTTATTTTCCCCAACTTCACAGCCTGTTTTTAGTTCTCCTTTCTCTCTTTCCCCTGGCTGCTAGTAGAAATCACAGCATGTGGTTTCCCCACTGGCTTTGCTCTAGTGTGGTTGTAGCCTGTTGTAGGTAGAGATGTCTCTGCCATATTTTACACTCTGAACAGGATGTATACCAGTGTTCAGATAGTGCAGGATGCAGTGCAAGAAGTGAAGATGGTGACCATCATTTACCAGCAGTTCTGGCTAAGGGGGAGGTCTTGGTGAACTGGAGGTTAGCAAATGTGACACTTATCTACAAGAAGGGCCAGAAGGAGGATCCAGTGAACTACAGGCCTGTCAGTCTGGCCTCAGTGTCGGGGAAGGTTATGGAGTGGATCATCTTGAGTGACATCAGGAGGAACGTCCAGGACAGTCAGGCGATCAGGTCCAGTCAGCATGGGTTTGTGGAAGGCAGGTCCTGGTTGACCAACTTGACCTTCTTCTATGACAAGGTGACCTGCTTTGTGGATGAGGGAAGAGCTGTGGCTGTTGTTTACCTGGCCTTTAGTGAGGCCTTTGACACCATTTCCCACAGCATTCTCCTAGAGAGACTGGCTGCGCATTGCTTGCTCACCAGCTGCAAGTGTGCTATCCATTGTCAACTCAAAGAATTCCATCCAAAGAGAAATCCTACTTTCATGGTCTAAAGGGTTTTGCTCTTGACTCTGGTCAGCTCTGGATTTCAGACCCCAACTTGGATACATGTTGGATTTATCTTTGTCTCTTCTCATATGCTTATGTTATAAAATCTTGATGTATTGAATTAAAACTGCTAGACCAGTCTGAAACATCCTTGTGTTGTCCACTTATTTTGTGTCTTGCAAAGAAGACATGACATACTGAGTTACAACAGACAGGGGCATATTCAGAATCACCCAAGTGCTCATGGCTTCCTCTTGCTGACTTTGTGCTCCTATTATGTGGACCATTAAACACATGTGTATGCTGATACTCAGGCAGTCTGTGGTGGGTGAGCACCTTGCTTAGGTACTTTCTTGAGAGGCTTATAGTTCTTTAATAAACTCTTGTGGGATGCATGGGAGTAAAGATATTAGGCTGGATTAATGGAAATGCCTTTAAATATCAAAACATCTTTTTAATGAATCCTGGTCAAGGGTTTGCTAATCGTTCTGCCTGTGTTAGACCCCCATTTGTCAGGTGTTGCAACAGTAGTTAGCCACGTCAAGAAGGAGGCAGTAGGAGCTGTCTCCTTTGTGATGAGTGGCTCACAGCATGCCCTAATCCAGCAGGAA
>NW_010394662.1:95463-106147 GCF_000710305.1 Buceros rhinoceros silvestris
CAGGAATTTCAGCATGTGTATTTAAATCACATCTTTCTTGAAAATCTGGCCTTTCTTATCCCAGAAATATGACTGTTTTGGAATTAATCCTATCTTTATAAAAATATTGGGTAGTGCCTATGCTGAAGGATTCTCCTTATCCATTCTCTCCAGGTAAGGCTTTTTTCTGGGAAAGCATCATATAATTAATTACGTTAATGATCCACTAAGAAGCTAAATAAGAGAAAGAACAGGTATTTTGATGACCTGATGCTCACTTACACAGTCACTGGTATAATGTACAAGAGGACACTGGTTACTCTCTACCCAAGTCCTCTGCTTTGCAGTCCTTCACCCTAGGTTGGAGAGGATGATCCTTGCTGGCTCTCTGCCCACAGTCCCTTGCTGTTCCCTGCTTCCATGAGCCAAGTAGGGACTTTGTAGTGCATCAGCACATAGATTTCACCTTCTGAAGTGTAGCAAAGATACAGACAGATCTTTACAAATCAGCTTTAAAGGCAGCTTTCAGGGGTCCATGTGGAAACAGAACTACTGCTAAGTTGGGGACAGGACAGACACTAAATCCCAAATGGAACAATTTGATGGAGACTCATCTCATGTCTTTTCTGCACAGGGGTCAGTATTGAGTAGATGCTTAATGCCAAGTGAGCATGAACTTCTCACTATTCATCTCTGTTCACTTTTTCCCTCAAAGTCTATTTATGTGTTCAGTTTTACAACATTATGTTCTCAAACAGATTGTGTGAATTTTCTTGACCTTAGTGTTAAGTCCTATCTGTAGCTGCATATATCACTGTAAAAATTATCTCTGGGGCTGCTCATCTTGTTTGTTGAGTACTATCACAGCTGAAAAAAAAAGAGATTAATAAAATACCCCCCAAATTGACAGGGCTTCTTAGACTATGTGAAACCCACATCAGTGAAACTTCAGTATGGGTTTTAGATTTCAACAACAAAACAAAAAATAAAAGACAGAGATAACTATGCAAAAATGAGGGGTGTGAGAAGATTAACATGATGTGCAAGGACAAATATGAAGGGCAAATGCTATATATGTCTCAATTTTAGATTTCATGACAGAATTATGAATCGTCTTCAGAAGATTGAGATTAGTTTACTTTTGATGAACTCTATAAAATCCTGAGGTGGAAAGAAATAGGTCAACATTCATAATGCCACTTCTGTGTCAGTGAACAAATCTGACCAGGAGATGAGCCAAAGGTGGTGCCTATAGTGCTGTCCAGAGTGTCACCAAGGCCGTTTTCATGCTAACATAGACACTTATCATTTTTGTCTATTCATAAAAGAGCCTTTGTTTCATTTCTTCCTGGGAAGATCACTTGATCCTGCTCAATACAGAGTGCCTCATTTTGCCTGCAGCAACTTCATAAGGCTTTGCATTGACAAGCCCAGCAGAAAGGTGTGACAGTGCAACCACCCTGACCTCATGCACGGAGCTTGCACAAAAGACGAGCCTTGCAGAAGCACCTGATAGACATCAGGAGCTATCCCCCCCACACCCAGGGATATTGGTGCCTCGGAGTCGAGGTTCCGTTAGTTGCATCCTGCCTGTGTTTTCCTGAAAGCGACCACAGCAAACGCTCCACCAGGGTATAAACGGAGCCCTGCCGGAGAGCCATCTGGAGCTGGTTCTCCTCGGAGCAGCAGGTTGTGCAGTTGGAGACTCTCCCCTCGAGTCGGGACACAGGCCGAGTGTACCTCCCTGGAATTGAGTGATCCTTACCCCGGCGTTGGTAAGCGACCCCCTTGGTATCACTAGGTGAGAGATTCTCCCTTTTATCAGCGAGCTCTGCACATTTTGGGTCATTCTTCCTTAGAATAGATTCCTCAGTGTTCAGAAATTTGTTGTGCAGTAATAATTCCCAACTGACATCAAAACCTGTACAGTCAGAGTGCCAGGCAAATTTGTTTGCACTAAATCCATGTTTTCTCAGATAGCTGCTGCTGTCTGTTTTGTGGGTGCCTCTGCGACAGAAGGTGAACAGAAATCTTGTTTTGACATAACCTGCAGTGAAGGCAGATGGAATTTATAGGTAGCCTGAACTTTTTAAACTAGAGCAGGCTGCTCTCATGAGAAAATACAGATCCCAGGTAGTGGGACTGCCCTTAAATTCTGTACATAACCACCTATCCAAAAGGATAGTTGATTTAAAAAACATAATAAACTGGACCTCTGTAAGGCCTTTGACATGGTCCCCCAAACATCCTCCTCTCTAAATTGGAGAGATACGGATTTGATGGGTGGGCTGTTTGGTGGATGAGGAATTGGTTAGATGGTCACATCCAGAGGGTAGAGGTCAACGACTCGATGTCTAGATGGAGATTAGTGACAAGTGGTGTCTCTTGGGGGTCCATACTGACACCAGTGCCATTTAATATCTTCATCAGTGACACAGACAGCAGGATTGAGTGCACCATCAGCAAGTTTGCAGATGACACCAAACTCTTTGGTGCCATCAACAGGCCTGAGGAATGAGATGTCACCCAGAGGGATGCGGACAAGCTGGAGAAGTGGGCTTTTGTGAATCTCATGCAGTTCAACAAGACCACATGTACTTGGGTCATGACAACCCCCAGTATCAATACAGGCTGTGGGATGAAGGGAATGAGAGCAGCCCTGCGGAGAAGGACTTGGGAGTATTGGTGGATGAAAATCAATGTGCACTCACGTCCAACGCGCACAACAAAAAGGCAGTAGTTTCTAAGTGCATCTTCGAGTTAAACACGAAAAAATAATGAATAAGTAGATTTTCTGAGGATCAAGAAGTGTTTAACATTCAGATTCTTTCTGTTCAGCCAAAGGATAGATTGAGGTTTGGCATAAGGTTGCTTATACAAGTGGCTGAAGTGTAGGAGCAATTTCCACACTTGAAGAAGGAAATAGAAGTGTGATATATGAGAAATAAATGTTTGAAGGTCCTTATATTAGAATCCAAAGTAGGAAAATTCTTATGCTACAGTGAAAGCCTTTTAAACGATTAGGAGCCACTTTCTAATTTATGTTTGTTGTAGCCATCTGCCTGAAAAAAAAAAAATGATAAGAAAGAGAATACCTTAAAACAAACCAGTCCTCAGCATGTGTTGAATTATTTAGAGACTTTGTTAGGACTACTAGTTTTAAGCCTTGACTCCTTCTTCAGCTGATCTGAAATAATAACCAAAAAAATAAACATTTCGGGGCTTGACAGGCAGACTCTTGCCTTCTCACCATGTTCCTCCTCAGCCATCAAGTGAACCCAAATCACTCCATCCTGACATATAAACCGTTAATCTATAGTTACCATGATTTATATTCTAATACAACAGTCAGAGGCCTGTGTAATTTAACCCGAAAAGGTAGAAGCCCAAGGCCAGGCATTTCAGAAAGCGCACCTGGTGAGTTTAAAGGACACATAAATCTCCCAGCTTTACAGTCACATTCTCCTCTTCCTTCCATACTGACTTCAGAAATGTTGTTGCTATGGTATGTGGTCTTGTATCTTCACATACATACCATGAAAATCTTTTGGAAGCAGAGGAATCATCTTCATCTAGGGAAGAGTATTATACTTCACATGACACTGCAAGCAAAACATCGTCCTAACTATTCTGAAGTCTGACCCTTTTCTCCATTCTGTGAAGAATCTATTTGGTGTTTATAGTTATGAAAACAAGCATCACATTCTTAATGACCTCCTGCTTGAGGGTGATCCTTCAATATGCAGTTCAACGTTGTTCTGGAAGAGTTTTTAAAGCATTGCCAGTTCTTCCCTAGCGGAAATTTATTCAGAGAAAATAAACATTTATCATTAGTGGGCTTCTGCTCCCATTTCACCCTGCTAATGAATCCCTTCTACAAGGATTAGATGTTGATTAGATATAATGGCTGTTAATGATCTTATCTACTAAATTAAGGCAGATGTTAAGGGATTTATACTTAAAAATACCTCATGTGGTAAATCTCAGGAGTGTGTAGAAGGAAGGCAATGCTGTCTGCATTCATCATGATAATAAATTAACTGTGACCTGAAGAGGTCAGGAAGTGTGCATATTATTTGATTAGAAAATGTACGAGGAAAATTCCTGCTCCCGTATGAGCATTTTTGAACACAATGGAATGAAAAATACATTTTAAAAAATTACTCTGAATATGACAATAATTTTTTAAATGTTATTTATCTGTAAGCTGTGAAAATACTTCTTAGTAGAGGAACCATGATTCTTGTCTGGGTTATACTGTGATGAAATCTCAGCTCATTTTGAATGTTAGTCATGATCTACCTGGAACAAAACTCGGGAAGAGGTCTAGAAAAGTCTTCTGTCTAGAAAGAACATCTAGATTCCAACGAGACAGGACCTCCTGATTTGTTTGTCATTAGTCTTCCCTAAATGCTTCATCAGGGGAACTAAATGCCACGTTTTGATGAAAAGAAATAATTTCTATCATTATCTTTATAGTTCAATTTTTAATGATATCTGAGGATTTATCCTGACTATAATTAAATGTGGATTCTAGAGAAGTCAGATGGAATAACGGAAAAGCGGGGAAAGTTCTCCCCTTTTCACTGGGTCTGCTCATCTTGTTTCTTGAGTGTTAATACAGCTTAAAAGAGACTAATAAAACATCCCCTAAATTGACAAGACTTCCCAGAGTACGTCAAACTCCCCATTAGTGAAAATTCTGTATGCATTTTAGATTTTAACTAAAAGGAAAAAAATAAAAATATCTGATATTGTATCTGGGTAGTCTGTGGGCTGCCCTTTCCTTCGCTATTAGAAGCTGGTAAGAAGTAATTTTTCATGTAGCTGATCTTACTGGACTGGGTAGTAGCAAATTCCAGGAAGACTATGCTTATAACTCCTTTGTGAATGAGAGCAGAATTGTAAAAGGAGCATTAGAGAATGAAGCTCACTGGCTGAACATGTCAGTGGGAAAGGGACATGCGTGATATGAGCACACCTGAGGAATAATTCCTGTGGAACAGTCCCCTAGCAAGAGGAAATAAGCATGTGCCACTGCCAGATCTACTGAGAGATTACACAACAGGCTACTTATGCAGGTTTCTGTTTTTTATTTTTCTTGTAATAATGCCCATGTTGGTAGTATTAGAGCCATTTCTAGGGAAGAATATAGCTTTCTAATGACCTTGACTTGATGGAATGCTCAAGCTTGCTTATTTAGCAAGCAAATTCATGGATTATGGCCCTTTTAGCTGAACTTAATAATCTTTCAGGCGTTTTATAATACTTTGATTATCAAAACATAATCTTTGGGGGAAACTTTCATTATTGCGTTTTAATGACCAAGATCCTCTGGTCCTCCATAAAGACAACGCAACGTTGTATCATGGTCAGTATTACAGGCAAGCTGGAATTCATGCTCTTATTTTTTGGCTCATATGTTTAATTCTGTAAAGTCCTGATGTAATTATTAAGAGTAGGTGTCGTTGATAAAATTGCAGTGATGGTTGGAATTTATCTTGTTCAGAATGGCAGCATGAGGCCAAAGCAAGATGTATGTGGGATATTAGCCTCTGACGGTTCTCTGCTAAGGAAGAATTAAATTAACAATAAATTTAATTATTTTATTTTGATATGAAGGGTTTTGCAGGCTTTCCTGGGTTTCTAAGCATAGCTAAGAATCTAGGGGATGAAAAGAGGGCCAGATTTTTAACAGCAGCTAATCATCATAGATAGCAGATATTTTTTCAAGGACTCTTGGAAGGGGAGATTCTGGCGCAAAATTTGAGGCACCTTCAAAGGAACTCTTTTTCAGAAAGTGTTGAGAATTTGCCTATTGAAACTCACCCCCTGGAAAAAGAGTCTGCAGGTGAGCTCCAAAGACATTAGCATTCCTAATGCTTTGTGCTCAAAGTTCAGAGGCTCCTGTACTCAGCCCTGACTCCAGAGCTGCCTCTGTTGCTGTTGAGACATTGGACCAGAGACATGACTGCGCATAGCCTTGTGTCTGGTCTAGCACAGAGCCAGAAGCTGTTATTTGGTTACGTGACATCGTTAGGGTCACTAAAATGGTTAAGGGATTGGAGCAGCTGCTGTACAAAAGTCAGCTGGGATTATTCAGTGTGGAGAAGGCACAGAGGAATCTTATAATTTTATATAAATACCTGACAAGAAAGTAAAGAAAGTGGATCCAGGTTCTTCTCACTGCTCGTCAGTGGAATGGAAGAGGCAGTAAGTACAAATAGAAATACAGGAAATTCCATTTACTCAGTCTCCACCAATTATCTATAAGTCGCCTATTCAGTGTCCTCTGAAATAATTTTTGAACATCAGGCTTCTGCTCTGTAGAATCTCTGACTCTCCCTTAAATTTTCTCCCTTAAACTTCTACTTTCATACAGCGGATGTAAAAAAATATGACAAGATTGGTTCCAGTCTTTCCCACTGCTCCAGAAAGGTAAATCTTTCAGTTGCAAGTCCTCCCTTACTTTATAGGGAACTGATATCCTAAAAAGCAGGCAGAAAGTGAATTCCTATTGTAAATCGGGGAGCACCATGTAAGAGAAAGTTAGTATTACTTTTATATGGGACATTGCAGTAGCTTAACTTTGTCTGGCTGACAGGTGCCCACCAATGCACTGTCTCACTCTCCCTCCCCAACAGGATAGGGGGATAAAATAAAATGGAAAATCTTGTGGGTTGGAATAAGGACAGGGATACTGCTCAGCAATTACTGTCATAGGCAAAACTGATTTGACTTGGGGAAGACTAATTTAATTTGTCACCAATTAAAAATAGAGTAGGATTTTGAGACAAAAAGACAAAACTAAAAACATCTAACCCCAACTCCTTCTTCCCGGGTTCAACTTCACTCCTTCATTCCTGAACCTTCTACCCCCTCAAGTGGCACAGGAAGGATGTGGAATAGGAGCTGTGGTCATTTCACGTTGCTTCACCTCTGCTGTTCCTTCCTTCTCACACTGTTCTTCTGCTCCAGCATGGGTTCCCCCACATAAGAGACAGTTCTTCACAAACTGCTCCAGCATGGGTCCTTCCCACTACCTGAAGTTCCTAATGAACTTCTCCGACATGGGACATTCTTGCGAGACACATTGCTACAGGAATGGACTGCTCTAGTGTGGGTCCCCTACATGGTCTGCTTCTGTCAGAAAACTGCTCCTGTGCTGCTGTGTATGTTCCTCCTTACGGGCCACTGTTTCTTCTAGAAGCCTGTTCCAGCACAGGCCTTCCACGGGATAGATCTTTCAGGGTATATCCACTTGCTTTGGCGTGGGGTCCTTCATGAGCTGCAGTGCTGATATCTGCTTCTGCTTGTTTCTCCACATCTACAGTGGAACAACCCTCTTCCCATCGTCTTCTCCATGGGTTAATGGGCAATCTCTTCTCTGGCACATGTAGCACCTCCTCCCCCTCCTCCTTCACTGATTTCAGTGTCTGAAGAGATTTTTTCTCATAAGTGTTTGGGGTTTTTTTCCACTCCATGTCTCTCCCAGCTGTTGGACAACATGCTTTTCCCTTTCTTCAATACGTTATACCAGCGGAGCCACCGTCTTCGTTGATGGGCTCAGCTTTGGCTAGAAGTGGGTTCATTTTGGAACCACGTCAAGTTCGGTCTGACATGGTGGCCGTTCCTAGTCTCTTCTCACAGCAGCCATACCTACAGCCTCCCTCACTACCAAAATCTTCCCACGTAAACCAAATACAGGCATGAATGAGACTAATGCTGGAAGGTGATATCCAATTTTGTTCACAACTTTTTACAAGAATATGGGAGAAAATTGAGCTCAAGAATGAGAAAATGGAGCTCAAGCATGGAGCAATAAAGACAATTTAAACTTGTACAATGCTCTCTACAAGGGCTAAGTAGCTCATCAGTACTACGGTGCTTGGTAAAATTATGAAGATCGTTCTGAGAGATACTGAAAAATACTTGAATGCAGTCATCGGTCAGAGCCAACATAGGTTCATGAAGGGTAAGTCATGATTTACTAACATAATATCCTTTTATGACAAGGTTACCCACCTTATACAAGAAAGGAAGGCAGTGAATGTGGGTGGGTTTGGATTTTGACAAAGCTTTTGATACCAGCTTTCACAATACCCTTCTGGACAATATGTCCTGTATGCTGCTAGACATGTACGCAATACTGTGGGTAAACAACTGACGGAGAGATTCGGCTCAGAGAGGTGTAGTAAATAGGGTAACATCAGACTGACAGCCAGTCACTAATAGCATTCCTCAGGGCTCCATTTTAGTGATGGTTCTCTTCAGTGTTTTTGTCAGTGACCTGGAACACAGGATTTGAATGCACACTAAGTTTGTTGATGATACTGAATTAGGAGGAGTTGTTGGTTCCTTGAGAATAGAGAGGCCTTACAGAGAGATCGTGTCAGATCAGAGCGCTGGGCAATCACCAACCATGTAAAATTTGCCAGATTCTGCACCTGGGATGATGTAATCCTGGGTATACATACAGACTGTGGGACAAGACGTTGGACTGCAACCCTGCAGAAAGAGATGTGGGTGTTCTGGTTGATTGGCTCAAAATGAGCCAACAATGTGCCCCAGCAGCCAAAAGGCCAGCTGTAAGCTGCAGTGCATCAAGCACACATAGCTAGATGGTCGAGAAAAGTGATTGTCCCAAAATACTCATCATTGCTGTGGCCTCACCTCCAGTACTGTACGCAGTTTGGGGCTTTACAATATAAAAAAGATAGATACAAAAATACTAGAATGTGTCCAAAGGAGGGCAAAAAAAGACCATGAAAGGACTAGAGGGAATGGCTTACGAGGTGTGCCTGAGGATACTAGCTTTGTTCAGGTTAGAGAATAGGAGACTGAGGGTTGGCCTCATTGCAGTCTACAAATTCCTCATGAGGGGGAACAGAGAGTGAGGTGCTTATCTTCGCTCTCTGGTGACCAGTGACAGAACACATGGAAATGGTGTGAAGCTGTGTCAGAGGACATTCAGACTGTGTATTAGGAAAAACTTCTTCACTGAGAGAGTAGTCAAGTACTGGAACCAGCTTCCCGGAGAAGTGGTCATGGGCCCTAGTCTGTCAGTATTCAAGAAACATTTGAATAATGCTCTTAGATATTTGGGTTAACTTTTAAGTTGTGCTGTGTAGAGTCAGGAGTTGGACTTGATGATCCTCTTGGATGCCTTCTGACTCAGGATAGTCTATGATGCTGTTGCTATTTATGAGATTTTAAAGATGACTTGAGCAGTCTCTCAACTCCAGTGACAGGAAGCTAGAGCTACAAACATTCACACTGGATATAAAATACAACATAACAATGAAAGTAAATAATTATGGGAAGATGTTAACATAAGAAGCTGTCCATTCATCATCACTTTGAATGCTTAAATAGAGATTAAGTTTCCCATTCATATCCCAACAGGCAGAAATTTGGTTGCTGCTGGAATTAAACTGTCTAACAATTCTAGGAGGATTTGCAAGGACAAGGAATTCCATTAATGATGTTGCATGTTACATTTTTTATAAATGTGTTCTTTCAATAATCATGTCAGTTTTTTATCACTCATCATTTACATGACTGAAAATATGGAATTTTAATAGTAAACTTGTAAACAATAAATCAGTGTTTGATTATAGTCAAAAGAAGAAAAATGTAAACTTCAGAGGCAACACTTTGACTAAAGCGGTATAATCTCAGATGCCTCTAATCCACAGCTGTTTAGACCAATTTTTCATGTGTCTTCTGAGGTGTTGAAGAGCTATCAGACCATTAAATATGACCATCTAGCAGACCTTTAATAGATCTATCAATTACTAAACCAGTTATTAGATGATACTTAGATTAGAAGTGCCAGAAGCAGTGAGTTACAGAGCACTCTGAACTTCAGTGGAAATGTGGGATCACAACATTTATCCTCAGGTAGATGCAACTTATCTTCTTATGTCAAGGAGACAAGTTCTTCAAGAACCAAAAGTGAGGAGCAGCTGACACTTATACCCAAAAGAAGTCACAGCCATATTTTTATGGCATCTCCCTGTTTGGAGTTCTGATTTCCATCAAATGGTAGTTGGTAGAAAATGAATGGCCACAAGTTCAAGTGACTTCTCTGCAGGCTAGCAAGATGAAAATTTTACTTTTAGGTCCTCATAGAACTGTTTGCCACTAAATGTCATAGTTTCAACTCTAATTCTACTACATGATGGAACTGTGAAAAGCAGAAAGTAACTGTCCAGTACAGCAAAACATAGATGCTGAAAATGTAGGAGTAAAGGTCTCAATTGGCTGCTGACTTGTAATCTGACTAATCTGCGGCTTTTTCCTTCTTCAGATGATTGTTCAACCCCCACCCCCAAAACACCAAACAAAATGTATGGGCACAAAGTATGTGTCCTTGTTTTGGCTGGCATAGAACTAATTTTTTTTTTCTTAGTAGTTAGAATATTGTCATGTTTTGGATTCGATATGAGAAGAATGTTGATAGTATACTGATGTTTCTCCTAGTTGTTGCTAGGAAATAAAATTCAGCATCCCATAGTTTGTTAGTGTGTAGGAGCACAAGAAGCTGAGAGGGATCGTAGCCAGGACAGCTGACCTGAAAGGGATATTCCATACTACAGAATGTCATGCTCAGTGTATAAACAGGAGGGAGTTGACTGCGAGGCAGATCACTGTTCAGGTATCGGTCAGTATGTGGTGAGCACTTGCATTGTGCATCACTTGT
>NW_010394663.1:0-39699 GCF_000710305.1 Buceros rhinoceros silvestris
CGGGGTGAGTGCGGTGCCCGTCTGAGGGAGGCACGGACATGCTGTCCTGAGGGGTCTTTTCCAACGCAGGAATATGGTGACTTTGAGGAAAGATTACATAAACGTCAGCCAGTACATGCGACTTTCTGCGGCAGGGAATTTCAGCACTCTCAGTCAGACATGTAGCTGAAATATTTACTGGTCATAGTTTGAAGAAGGTATTGAAATACCGTGCCTTGATGTTAAGATTTTAAAACCATATTTGAACTCCCGTTGATGTTTACAAGCAGAGTGGAGGAAAAACACCTGCAGTATTCAGTAAAGGCTAAAGCCTTTTATTAGTATTTGTTTTCCTTCCTTTCACATTTGTTTGGTAAACAGACTTGTGTTGTGATTTTCTTCCCACCCTCCTTCCGAAGTGTACCCTTTCTGCCTTCTACTTTGGGCTGAAAGGAATGACATGCGAGACAGCAGAGTCTCTCGGTGTGATATATTTGAGTATTTCTAACCTTACCTTTTCTGGCCACTCCTAATTACAGTGTAGTGTGTTTTTGAGTTAGATAGGAGAATGCTAGCTAGAAATGCAAGAATTGAGAAGCTTTTTTTGTGTGTGTGTCCTGTCTGGTGTACACAGTTAAATGCAGCTGGCTACTTGGCAGCTTCATCATTCAGATGAAGCACCCTAGAGCTGCTTCTCTGTAGTTAGGCTGGCCTTGCAAAGTCCGTTTGTCTACAGCTTTGTCTGGCGATGTGGTTGTTTCAAAAAAATGAAACCTGTAAATAAGTTCATGTGGGAAGATTCCCTAAATGGCAGCAACTGAGACTTCAAATTACAGCTGTACAAACTTTCTGATTTTACACATCCAGAAATGTTAAAACCCCACCAGTGGTGGGAAACCATTTGGTAAGAGAGGTTTGCTTTACAGAGAAATGTTAGGAAACTTTCAAAGTGTGTTCTTATAAGTTTCCCATTTTGATTTTTTTTTATTTTTGAAGGGAAATAATTTGACTTGTTAGTGTCACTGAAGTGCTCTTCGCCTCTTATGGCCTGTCTTACCAAAAATGTTGGAGGTCCTCAGTGGATAAGAGCAAGCTTATCTTTTGGGGGAGAAAGGAATGATGGGGAAGTGCATGGTCTCTTTTTTTACAAGAGCTGTTTTGACATAAACATGGTAACAATGTTTCCTGTAGACACATTCCTCTTCAGCTGATTTGTCCTTTTCCCCAGAAGGTTATTAATGGATTTCTTTTCCACGGATTTAAAACTGCTAATGTAAATATCCTTGACAGCATCATTTTAAATTTTTTTTTTTAATTGCTATTACCCACTTTATAGTGCTCTGTTAAATTCACAAGATTGCTCAGAAAGAGTAAGAAGTGAAAGGTACTGAGGCTAATTTCTGCCTTTTGGGGAAGAAATGGTGGACTTAACCTTTAGAAAAACCAACAAGAAAAATGGACTGTTGTTTTCTCATATCTGAAGTTATGATATAAGCATAAATACTTTTGAACGATATCTCAATTAGCAAGAAACGTTTGGCGAACTTCTTTGTTCTTCTGGTTTTCATGGCTGAGAACTCATAGGACTTGATATTTTAGCGTTATGTATTGTACAGGTGAGGTGAGTTACTGCTGTCTTGTGAGTCCTCTGACAAGAGAACTTTGTCTGTAACGCCTTGATTTTTCTGGATACAGTATGGTTCAGAATATTGTCCAATATGCTCTACAGAATATTTAAGGTAGATGTAAAATACGACAGTTTTAAGCTAAAAAAAGGTGATTCTTCTCCTAAACTCTGAAAAATTGGAAGTGAAACTAGTAAAAAGCACCCCTACTCACTGAATTGCATGCACCTTTTTGAATACATGCAGTTCCATTTTAGGTTGGTATTTGAGATACTTGTCCTAATGGTGTGCAGGTTTGTGGTTCTGGCCTTTTTTCTAGGATGTGAAACATCTACTGGAGCATGAGCTTCCTTGGAGAGAACTCTGATGAAGAGGTTTTGGCTCTTCTTTTATTTATATATAGAAGAAAGCTCATAAGCATCAAGCTATCATAAGGAGCATGCCTGTAACTTATCTGCTGAGACTGGGTGGTAGTCACGTATGAAACACTAGAAGAATGAGAACACAGCCCTCAGAAGTCAGAATTTAACGGTTTACATAACTCTGAGTGCTTCTCTTGAAATAAAATTGTTCTATTTTCAGTATGCTTGTCCACAGTGGAATATGTCCCTTGGTTTCCTTTTTTATGTTTTCAGATCTGAAATACTTGAGTAAAAAAAACGTTTCTTTAATAACTTCATGGAGTTCATAATATAGGATACTGCTGTACTAGTTATCACTGAAGTTATATTTAAGTTATTGGGTAAATAGCACAGATGCCACTTTTGTGTTTGGTTGGCTTTGTGTATTTTTGCCTGTACAGTTCTACTTCTGTAATATTTTTTCCTTTCATTTTTTTCCCCTAAGTATCGGAAGAAGAAAAAAAATCGCTGTGAGCAATAGCAGCTTTACAAGCACAAGTTACAGGACTGGTGATGGAAATCACAAAAGAGCAATTGTTTGTATGGGACAGACAATCTGGGAGAAAGGAGAAATTGCCTGCTTTATTTCAATACAAACAAATTCTTGTTCTGGACAGGTTTCCTCTGTGTGTGTGATTAAACTCATCCTGGTCTTAAGACTTGCTTTGTATGATTGAGAAAACTGTGAACATCAAATGCTGAGTTGAAAAGCACTTGGAAAATGTGGCTTTTTGGATAGTTTGGTCAAGATCACACTGAATTTTCCAAAGATACTGGGTGATCTAAAGATTTCCAGCTTTGTAATTTTTTTTTATTAAATAGAAGTAGATTCTGTGGCTCAATAAAATTGTTACTTCTCTGTCTCAAAATTGCTCAACATTTTCTTTGTATTTAGAACTCCCTGTGAATCTACAGTTAAGAAAATTAGCTGATTGGTTGTAAGAGTCGCTCAAAATTAGACTGTTTACATCTTCTTCTGGATTGTGAATTAGAAAAGGGAGGGAAGCCTCTTTGATATTCCCCTACGCCTGCACGTTCCAGTTAACCTGTCGGAACTTAAGAAATGAGTTGGTTTTTCATACTGAATTAATCTGAAAAAAAAGAAAAAGAGATAACGCCTCTTTATATTTCAATGAAAAGTGCAGTTTCAGTGAGACTTGATTCTAAGTGCATGGCCGATCAATTTGCTACTTAAAGAAGTACATCAGTTTAAGTACTTTTGATGAGAAAGTTGTTTTTTTTTTTTTCCCCCAAAGCATGATGAATGACTATTCCTTAATATAATTAATCTTCTTAATGGAAGATTTTTAAATGTAGTACTTCGACTAGTGTAAGTTTTGATACAATAACATCAAGGTGAGGAGAGAGACCATGCTAAAAAGACTAGTGCAAATTTACATCTGCACGAGTGAGATGTTTTCTTTGATAGAGTAATTGAGCAAGGTATCATGAGATTCATGGTAACTGTGCTTTTTGATTTTGACCATTCTGTGCAGAGGAGAAAAATTGAGACGTTATTGCAGTATCATCCACTTAATAGATTTGTTTGCCATTAATTTTTATGTTTAGTTTTGTAAGAATTACCTTGTTAATTTTTCTTTTGAAGAGGAACTGATGAGGGGGGGGGTGTGTGTGGAATAAGAGAAGTGAAGCACGAGGAAATACTCCTTTCCCACCTGTGCCTATTTGTGTTGCGTATAAGCAATATTTAGCCCTTGCAGGCTGAGAATGTATTATTTTTATGTGTTCAATCTAGCAGAAGAAACAGTTACTGGATGTAAGTAACAAAGATAAATTTTTTCTATTTCCTTGGTAAGTTTTTGTTCCTAGTCTACAGTGCTTTTCCTTGGAATAACCTTTTTTTAACTGAGAAATATACCTTTCCTAAGGTATAATGGTTGTAAAAATACCTATTTGAAACTTTCACTTTCAAACGTGATAGAAATATAATTCAGCTGCTATAGAATTTTGATAAAATCTTGATTGCAAGCCCTGGCATCCTGACCTTTTGGATTTGCTTCATTTCATTTGCAGGGGACATAAGAACTCTTGAGACCTATCAGTGGTAAAAATGGCCTTGACGTGGCTTGAGAATTACCTCCAGTACAGCAGCTCAGTCAGTTGCAAAACAAAAGAAGCAAAAGATAATGTGGGTTGTTGTACTGAAAAGCTTCTAGTATAGCTGTAGCGGGGAGAGAGCATTTCCTAATAAGTTACTGTGACCTGTTAAATGCAGTCCCTTGATCTGCTTCAGCTAGATGGTTCTATATGACCTTGGGCCCAGCACAGAGTTCTGCATTATCTTTCTAGTCTGTACGTTCATTTCATATTTATTTGCATGTGTTTATATATGTATTAGTTTATGAATACATTTTCGTTTGCACACATACTACTGCATTCACCTGTGGATAATAGCTGGCAATTTGTGGTAGGTGTACTTGTGCCCCTCATGTAAGAGATGTAGGTTAAATAAAGTTGATGCAAGTTGTGCAAGGTAATGTGTCAGGACTTATGTAACTGTAGTAGAAACTGAAGCAAAAACTTTGTATGTCAGTACGTAGAAGAAATACATAAAGAGGGTTGATGTTAAGGGAAATAAGGTGCTACACTATGTAAGAGGTCAAGACCCCTGCTCATTTGCGTTTCTCTGCTGAGAGTAGAGTCTGATTTGCCAGTACCATTCTCTATTTTTGAAAATGGCTTATGTCAGACTTTCATCTCAGAAAGAAATGAGAATAGTTTATGTAATTTTCTATACAATTTTCTGTTGAAACTAAAATTAGTTTCTTTTGAAACTAATATAAACTTTTAAAGCCCAGTTGCTGTCAAAACATCTGTTAATCTTCTTCGAAGAAGTATGATTTTAGAAGTAAGATCTGACATCTGATTGAAAGAATGGGTAGAAATTGTGTGAACACCCAGTACTGCATGCACAATCACATTTATTTTCATAGGCCTGAAACATCTTTCACTTCCCAATTTCAGGCTTGTTTTGTTATGTCAACAGCTAGTGAAATCAATGTTCATGCAGCCTGAACTAGTTCTGTCTGGTTTATTTGTGTAACAGAAGAACAAAACATTGTTTAATAAATATTCAAAAACCGAGATAATGTCAACATTATCTCCTTGACCTGTTGTGCAAAGACAACTTTCTTGTCAATATGCTAGGACATTCTTAAGGTGAAAGACTTTTATGGCTTGCCAAAATCAGACTGAGAGGCTTTGTTTGCTTTGAAAAGGCATCTTGGGCTTTTATTAATATTTTTTAAGATAATGTATATTTAGGAATTCTTTCCCAGTTGAACTGTATGACAGCATTTTGTGCCCTCCTGTCCTTGCCCCCTGCAGGGGTCAGGTAATGTAGACAAGAGTACCATGCTTACACTCTGAAATCGCTTCTTGCCCTACACATAATGGAACATGCAAGTTACCTTTTTTCGTAGTTTCCGTAGCTTATAACAATGCAAAAGCAGTAGCTTCTGTGAAAATGAAAATTACATGTGAACTATTGTGGACAAGTCTTGCAGTAAAAAAGTAGGTAAAGTTGACTGTTTAGGCAAAGTCTGTTGAATCTGAGAGGCTGTCGGGGTATAGAAAATATCCCTGATTCCTGAGTGCTGACCTCCATTATACTATACTAAAATACTTACAATTTCATGAGGTGAAAAAAAAGTAAATTTAAATTCAGTCCAGCAGTTCAATTAATTTTGTGCCCTTGTTTTAAAGAAGTGTCTTTATAGGATACTACTGCTTAGAAATTGGTTTAGAACTAGAGTCTGAGTTCCAGTGAGTGTGTATGACAATATGACTTCTTTGCACAGAGACAGTCTAATGGATGAGATACAGTGGGAAGAGCAAAGGAAAGACACCTTAGGACGAGGGCATCACTAAAGTTTACCTCCCAAAGTATCTGGTCAGTGTGAGGTGTAGTGGATTAAGATGGTGGGCAACAGTAGAAAAGGGAGCCTGTGACAGTTTCAGTTGCCATCTTAGTTACCTTCTGTTCAAATACTTTTTTTGCTTGAAATATATAGCATCCTTTGCCTCTACGTCCATTGCCTTTTATCTTTGAAATTATGGTTGTCCTGCAGGCAAACATGAACTAAACATCAAAACCTCCAAGTAATCATCCTTGTGCTTGGCTATAGTTATATTTAGAAAGTCTTTGAAAATGCCTTTTTTTTCTCTTCTCCTGCTCCCCCCTGCCCCACTCCCCCCGGCCGTGTTCTACCTCTTTGCAGACATATCAACTGTCTAGGCTTAAGAGCTCTTCAGCAATTTGGGGATTGGGAAGTCAATGTGACCAAGTATGATCTAATCCATCGGAATATACTGATGTCAGAAGTGATTCATCTTTTCTTCAAATGTCAATTTTTTTTTCAGATAATGCGAAGAATTACCAGAATGTAAGGGTAGGGTGACTATATTTTTATTCCAAGAATAGTATTTTAAAGGGGCACTTGTCTCACCCCCACCTTGGTCTGGATTCTAATGAATTATAATTAACTGTTAGAACTGAGAACTGATAGGATGAGAAGATATTCCCCAACTTCTTTTCAGAAAGTTCATCCATGATTTGACAAACTGTTTTTTTAAACATGCAGCATATGAAGTTAGGCAGGAAATTAGTATTAAACGTAAAACAATTGCTGTATTTAAACATAGCAAAAGGAAGAGGAGCTATTGCTCTTGGACTAGTGTTTATATTCTTAGAGGGGCATTTTCAGGGAATGGCAAGTCTGGGATATTTGCATACCTCTCTGAGCTACTGCTGTCCACTGCAGCCTGGGTTAGCAGGAGTTACCCTGAGTTCTGATACTGTTTGAAGTTCTTGTTCCTGATACATTGATGAATATACAAGTTCCTAAAGACTCCAGGGTGTACGGTTTGATAGTTACTTTAGCATTCTTCCTGTACAAAATGCCAAGTGTACGCAGGACTTTTTTAAAGTCTTGAAACTGATCAAGTTCTTGATCCCATTAGAACAGTTAATTTATGAACTTCATGATCACTGCTAATGGCATGTGTTAATATATATGCCAGATTTTGCTCACTGTGATGGAAATAATGTAGTGTTGTGACACCACGTAATCTTCAGGCTTGCCTGTGAAGCTAGAAAGGGAGAGAACCAGATGGGAGAGATGTAGTTAGGCCTCATCAGCACTTTATAGACTTGAGCAGCATACAGAAGAGCAGGTGGGCTTCATACAGTTTTTTGGCACGTGAGTCTTTTTAAGGATACTTTCAATAAAACCGTGTTATTTCTTTTAAGTGAAGCACTTTCCCACCCTCCCCCACCTTCCCTTTAATATTGCCTCCATGTGGAACACCAAATTCAACAAAATGGCTTTGGGAGATGTTATATATATGCTACTTCTGAATAACCATAACCAGTGAATTATGGGTTTAATCAATGAGTCACCAGGTGAGATGTTTTTTAACTAAAAAAAAAAAGTTCTGAGAAACAGGTCCAGAGTTCATGTCATTGCGATATCAAAATAATCACATTAACATTTGAACAAAAAAGTAGTACTCATTCTTTTTTGGATTACTTTTAAATGAGACTGCTTTTAAACGCTGCTTTTTTGACAGGAGGAATTGCATTGCTTGAACTTCTTGTTAAAGCTGAAGAGGGGTCAGGACAGGAAGGGACTCAAAAACCTGACCAATAATAAATGATCATAAATAAATGTGTAGTTATATTTAGTCTGCAGAAGCATTATAGACAGCATTTTCATTTATCAGGTTATTTTAAGGGTGGCTGTTGGTCTGTTTCTTGAATTATCGTCTGAGAGTGGAGATCACAGTCTTCTGGATAAGATTGTTTTGTGAAATATTACTGAAGCATTTGTGGGGAAAATTGTCTTTGGACAGAAATCTCAGATTTTGTATTTTATTGAATTAATTTTAATGTATGTAATGGTATGATAGTCTAGGTCAGGCTTGGTAAAAGTTCTCTTTCACATGACGCACCTGAAAACATGATGCTCAGATTTTGAATTTGTAAATATAACATTCAGTTTTTCTGCCTTTTTTTTTTTGAGTCAAAAGTGTTTTAGGTAACATACCAGACATGAGTAGGGTTTGTTGTAAGGCATGATCATTTACATCACTCTACAGAAGTCTTCTATCTGCAGTTTTTGTGAGAATCTTCTGCCCTTGAATCTTTTGGTCAACTAAAATGGCATTTTTGGCTCTTCTATGGTTCTCTTGCTCTCTAATAGAATACTACTGTTTGTGCTCCTTATTTTGTTGCTGTCTTCCTGGATCTAACTTTTAACGGATGTGCACTCTTTCTTCTGGGACTCTCATCCTTGAATGCTGGATTCTTAAGGCTTGCTGGATGATTCTGCTCACTATTGTTTCCACAAGTTTCTCCACTGTGTAATCTTGCTCTCTGTTTTAATCTGTGCTGGGTCTCTAACAAAAGTTGCACAAAGACCAGAAGAAATTTTGTCTCGGACATTGCAGTACTCAACCAGTTGTCTCTGTGAATGTGTTAGATAAATTACTTAGTGACAATATAAATTTAAGAGAAAACAAAATTAATCCACAGAATGTAAGTAATAGGAAACTCCACAAGTCTGAAAGGGCAGTTTTGCTCTTCTATAACTAAGCTTTATTCTGTTATCCTTTTGATTTTTTTCTTCACTATATTCCCTATTAAATGCCTTGTACCACTTTAGTTCTCTTTCTCTAGTTCTATTCTTCCTTTTCAGATGTTTATTTTTAAATGCCTATGTCTCCAGCCTCGGAGGTATATTACTTTTTCCTACTTTGTGTGAATTTTGTTCTTCATGCTTTTTGTTTTTTCTTAGATGTTTTCATAACTCCCTCTTTTTTGCCTCTTATTTTTCTTGCACCTCTGTTTGCTTGTTATTTAAATGTGGTGGTGCACTTCTAAGCATGGAGGAAGAGTAATTTGCCCCTTCTGTTGCTTGATTTAAATGGTAGACATCTGTTTGATCTCTGGAAATACCTCTCTACTTCTGACTCTAGTGTTCTACATGGATAGGATATGTGGATTATACTGTTTCGTACTTCACTGATAGGCTACAAATTGTTAAAGCTTTACATGGCTCTTCTTTTCTTTTTTAGGCATATGCATCAGGATGTGATATTGTGGTATTGGGGACTGATTTTGAAAGATTGCAGATAATCCCTGGAGCAAAACATGGCAACATCCAGGTGGGATGTGTGGACTGTTCAATGCAGCAGGGAAAGGTATGTAGAGCCGCATTTTTAACAATGTTCTGGCAGTGGCATGTTAAGCACCTTCTCCAGTGTTGATACTTGCAAGTTAAGGCAAATACACAAGACTGAGTAGTAAAATGGCTCTTTGCCTCATGTCTCTTGTTTGTGTTAAGCAGTACAGTGAATGTGAAATACTAACCATAAATATTAGATTGTAGAAGATATGTAGAGCTGCACAGGAAGATACAGATACGCCCAGGGTGACAGAATCACGGAATCACCCAGTTGGAAGAGACCTTTAAGATCATCAAGTCCAACCATTCACCCCGCATCATGTCCCTCAGCACCACATCTACATTACATTTAAAGACTTCCAGGGATGGGGACTCCACCACATCCCTGGGCAGCCTGTTTCAATGCATCCCAACCCTCTCTGTAAAGAAATCTTTCCTAATATCTAACGTAGATCTCCCCGGTGCAGCTTAAGGACATTTCCTCTCATCCTGTCACTTGTCACATGGGAGAAGAGACCAACCCCCACCTTTCTATAACCTCCTTTCAGGGAGTTGTAGAGAGCAATAAGGTCTCCTCTGGGCCTCCTTTTCTCCAGACTAAGCAACCCCAGTTGCCTCAGCCACTCCTCATAAGACTTGCTCTCCAGACCCTTCACCAGCTTTGTTGCCCATCTCTGAAGATGCTCAAGCACCTCAACAACCTTCTTCAAGTGTGGGGTCCCAAAACTGGACACAGGATTTGAGCTGTGGCCTCGCCAGTGCCAAGTACAGGGGATACTCTCTTCCCTACTCCTGCTGGCCACACTGTTCCTGATACAAGCCAAGATGCCGTTGGCCTTCTTGGCCACCTGGGCACGCTGCTGGCTCATACTCAGCCGACTGTCAACCAACACTCCCAGGTCCTTTTCCACTGGGCAAATTGACATCCCTTTCAAGCAATTCATAAAGACATAAAATTGCTCTTGGATGGGCTTTTGCTTTCTTGAATTCTGAACTTTTTACTTTTCTTGTGTAGATAAACTGGATCAGAAATACTGTATTTTAGACACTATTAGGTTTTCCAGTCCTTTTTTGCAAAGTCTGTCTTAATTGTTCTGTTACAGTAAAAAAAGAAAATAACCAGGTAACTCTTATCTATTGGGATGTCAGAGTGTGATTAAGTTACTCATCAGTTCTGTAGCAACTCTGTCTGGTTACATGTTGGCTCATGTAAGAGGGTGTTGTTTTGGGGGTTTTTCCACTTTATTGCTTTCTTTAAGCCTGTCCTAGTGAGGAGATAACATGAGCCTTCTGAACATCATGCTACAAGACTTATGAGTTGATGAAAGCTTTGGTTAGATTCTGGTGTCCATCTTAAGACATGACCTTTTCATGGAAGTGAGTTCTTGTTTACATCTAGAAGTCTTGATGATGATCTTCAGCCACCCTCTGTTCCTTCTTTTTTGTTCGACTGATGAACTCTTGCAAAGGGAGTGAACTAATGTAAGTCAAAATGAGGAAATACTCTCCTCTGTGTCTCTGGTACCTTGTAGTCATAAAGACTGAATGTGTTTCTCCATTAGCTCCTGTTACCTCAAAAGTTTTTTTGAGTTCGCTGGCCATATATTAACAGATGGTGAAATTAATGTGCAGATCACATATCACAGTTAATCTTACAGAATTTTTCCGCAAATTTGCAAGGTCATCTTGACTGCACAATAGCAGTTCTGCAAGCATTTAAATTACAACCTGTCCTTGAATTGTAAGTTACGGCATATGAATATATAAATCTGTAGAGTTTACTAAGCTTTAGAAGTTTTTCGTTTCTTATGTAGACCTATGTAGTAAGTTTGATTCTGCAAATTGATATTGTTTGCTGTTACCAATTAGACTAGATGTATTTGCACAGTGCTGAAATACTAAGCAGGGAGTGGCTAGGAATCTACTTATTGACTAGACTGATCGACGCATTTCCAGGTCATGGTTGCAAGGGTGAGGTTTCTTTTTACAGCTTCTTCCTCTGTATTGACACACACATTTCTCTTCAGTTTACCTCCAAATTATTCTTGGTGTTTAAAATCTATAGGAAAAAATGATGCAAATAATGCAGCTTATTGAGGTTGCAATTGTGACCCTTTCTAGAAAGTATTCAGTTATGACTTGTAGTTTTGAATTATGTACCTTTTTAATTTTTTACTTTATTGAGAGCTGCTGTCGAGCATTTTCTCCGTACTAAATGGCCTTTACTCTCTTTGAAGGGTCTCCATCATTTTCCATTTGGATGACAGAATTGATTTGTAAAGGAGTTGTCTTCTAGTTATGAAAGAAATGCGTTGAAAATTTTATCCATTCTTGTCCCGGAAATCTAATTCAAGTTTGTTGAGAAACTAGTGCTTTGTGAAGCTGCTATGAAGTGGTAATAGCGTAGCATTTCATTTATGACCCACCTCTCCCTTGGCTTTGAAGGGTGGGGAGAACATGGCACCATCTTTTCTCTCCCTATTCTAGTTTTGGAAAGAAACTTAATTCTGTCTGAAGAATGAGATGGGGGGGTGTGGGTGGAAATAAGTGAGAATTTTTCATCATTCCACAAGAGCATGTAGTTATAGGTTTATATTTACATGTGATTGTATGTGTATGTATATAAACTTTTTTAAGAAGTCTTCCATAGATTTGAAAGGACTGGTTTCACATACAGGGCAATTTAATGTTAGGCCACTGAATCTAGTTTCTTGCCTCTGGTTGTAGGCGTCTTGGTAATCAACGATTTATTTGTAAGAGGGTACAGTACTTGATCTTCTCCTACGCAGTGGAAGCTGCAAGCCTTTTCCTCCAGTGAACATAGGAATAAGGGCCAGAACTTTTAGTGATAACCCGACAAAACATTAATTGTTTTCATGATTTGGTTTGTACAAATATCTAGGGTGGTCCTAGCTTCAGATTATTTGACATTTTCTGCTGTTCGGTAGTGAGTGATAATGTAGGTCGGTACAAGTTACAGACCTTTCGATGAGTGAGAAAAATGTTAAGGCTTCTATGCAATATGGAAACAAACATAGAAGTGTATCAGGGAACCGTTTGGTTTGTACTTTAACTTACAAAATTAGAACCTGATGCTGCCCTAAATGGCCAGTTGAAACTACCAAATCAACAAATTGTTACAGAACTGGTGCTGCAGCCAGGGCTTTGGGTCCTTAGACCATGGGACTCAGAGAAACGTAGTATACTGGTGGCCTGTGTGGTCCATAGGCTTGCCAAGCTGGTGAAGAAGGCTCTAAACTAAAGCTGTCAGGGAAGGGAGGCCTCAATTCATCCCTAGTTTCATCCCTCAATTCATCTACTAGTTTGATGGCAGTGCCAGCAATAGATGCCCAGAGCCTGTAGAGAGATCACAGGTGCTGACCTGACCACCTGAAGAGCAGCACAAGGGAATTTCAGCCACCCCAACCAGTAAGTCAGCTTCATCAGGGGCCCAACTTAAATGTCTCTGTGCAAGCACCCATAACAAAGGGAATAAGCAAGAAGACTCAGAGACATGAGTGTGCCTGCAGGGCTGTGACCTTGTTGGCATCACTGAGATGTGGTGGGATGGCTTTTATGACTGGAGTGTTGGAATGGAACAATATGGGCTCTTTAGGAAGGACAAACAGGGAAGACTAGGAGGGAATGTTCTCTATTTTAGTGACCAGCTGGAGTGCATGGAGCTCCACCTGGAGATAGATGAGGAGCCAATCGGGACCAATGGGTCAGGATTAAAGGAAGGGCAGGATGTTACAGTGGAGGGCCTGCTACAGGCCACTCAAGCAGGAAGGCCAAGTGAATAAGGCCCTCCATAGAGAGGGGCAGCCGCACATTCACAAGCCCTGGTCCTTATGGGGAGCTTCATCCACCCCGATACCTGTTGGAGGGATAACACAGCAGGGCATAAGCAATCCAGAAGGTTCCTGGAATGTGTTGATAACTTCCTTCTCCAAGGGATAGAGGAGCTAACAAGGAGAGGTGCTGTTCTGGACTTCGTTCTCACCAACAAGGAAGGGCTGGCGGGGAATGTGGTGCTTAAGGGCAGCCTTGGCTGCAGTGAGCAGGAAGAGGTGGAGGACAGGCTGAGAGACTTGGGGTTGTTTACCCCTTGTCCTATCACTACAGGCCCTGGTAAAAAAGTCTTTCTCTGTCTTTCTTCTAAGTCCCCTTTAAGTATTGCTGCAATAAGGTTTCTCTGGAGCCTCCTCCAGGCTGAATAACCCCAGGTCTCTCAGCCTCTCCTCATAGCAGAGGTGTCCCATCTCTGTGATCATTTTTGTGGCCCTCCTCTGGACCCACTGCAACAGGTCTATGTCCTTCTTGCGCTGAGGACTCGGGCTGGACAGAGTACTCCAAGTGAGCTCTCACCACAGCAGAGTAGAATGGCTTTTGATGCAGCTCTGGATATGGTTGGCTTTCTGCACTGCACGTGCACATTGATAGGTCATGTCCAGCTTTTCATCCACCAGTATGTGCAAGTTGTCGTCCTCTGCAGGGCTGCTTTCAAGTTCTTCATCCCCTAGCCTGTATTGATACCTAGGATTGCCCTGACCCAGGTGCAGGACCTTGCACGTGGCCTTGTTGAACCTCATGAGGTTCACATGGGCCCACTTCTCAGCTTGTCCAGGTTCCTCTGGATGGCATCCCATCCCTCAGGCGTGTCAACTGCACCACTCAACTTGGTGTCATATGTGAACTTCCGGAGAGTGCAGTCACTACCACTGTCTGTCATTAGGAATGACTGTAACCTCTCATAACATGGTAAGGCTTCTCTGCACATCTAACTTCTAATAACAGGACTTGGGACTAGAAGAAACTTTTGGATTATTGTGCTCGTTTGGGAAATTTTTCTACACACAAATATGCATTGGTCTTTTTGGTGGCAACTGTTCATTGTCTTGAGTGTCTGTATCATTATGGAAACCTGTGGAAACTTTCAGGGGATAGCAATTGCTCTGGACACAATTTGTGGCATACTAATATTATTTTATTTTAAAACCCATTAAACAATAAAAAAAGACAACTGTCCACTCTTGGAAAAAAGGAAACATCTAATTAATATAAGTTTATATAAACTTTTTGGTGTTGGGGTGTGGAATGGAATTATGAGAAGAAGAGAGTAAATGAGGTCATTAAAGAGAATTGCAGAGGGCAAATATTAGACTGAGATGTAAGGAAGAAGATTCTTCAGGCATTTTGCAACTGTGACAAAATTATTCTTGGCATTTTTGGGTCAGGCTGATGTTTAGGTTGTTAGTGTGATAGAAATTGATTTAACTGTCTGTTCTTTTTAATGCGGAGGGTTTCTCTTGAAGCTACAGATCTGTGGATTTTAGGATCTGTACAGATCTTTACGTTTGTACAGATCATGTACAGCTGTAATTAATGGATCTGTAAATAATAAATTAGGTACGACAGCTTAGAGCTTTTTTTTTTTCTGGAAGCTGTTGTGGATGATACTGAAATTAAACTATACATTTGAAGTGACTCTTACTTTCTTTAATGTTATTAAAAGAAAAATGTGAACACTTCCAGAGCCAGAATTTCACAGAAATAGGAAACTGACTATTGCAGCTTATTGGAACTGTAGATGTGCACCTTTTAACATCAAGCCTCACTTCAGAATGCAGGATGCCCGTTGTGCATGACCTATAAAAAATCCTTTGTTTTTGTAAATCTGTATTTCGGGGTAGTTTTAGGCAACATTGCCTTATGATTTCTTTCTCACACACTCTGCCTGAGATCTTTAACATACATTTGGCTTGTTTTGTCTCCTAGCAAGTGTTCTAAGCCTGCTTTTATATAGTTACTGAGATAAAATACTCTTAATTCTGTCTTAGTGTTTGGGGTGGCCGATACCACTGATGGAATAAGACTTTGAAATACTAGTTAAAGCTGACCATACTGCAACTTTTTCTGAAGTCTTTTATGTTAGCATTTATTACGTCTTCTGATTTGCAGTTATCTGCATTGAGTGATTAGCTTGCATAACTTGAGTCTTCTGCGTTAACTTTTTATCATGTAGTATGTTCTCATGCCAAGAAGTCCCCAGGAGTACTCTGAACAATGCATGTGAAATTTCCCCATCCCTGGAAGTGTTTAAAAGACTTGTAGAGACGTGTAGATGTGATGGTGAGGGACACGGTTTAGGGACCCGGGCGGTGCAGTTTGGACGTTTGGACTCGATGATCTTAAAAGTCTCTTCCAACCAGATGATTCTGTGATTGCTTCGGTTTCCAGGATTGTGAACTCTGTAGAGTCCTTTCAGTGTTTACCTAAACTAATGTGGAAAGAATATTGATAATACATCTGATTTTAATAAAAAATAATAAAGAAAGCTCATGTTTACCTGTATTCAGTAGTTCATCAGAACTAATGTGTAAATAAAGAATTGTAATTTTATTATTGTCAACTCTTGCGTCATGATTTTTGCTATCAAAAGGGATGGATGTGGATATGGATATCCTGTTATCAAAAGGCAATATGGATGTGAGCTTCAAATTTAACTACAAGGAGGGTTAAAATTAGAATCAGCAATTTGCATTTTTTTTCTTGTTTGTTCTATAGCTTGTTTTCTTCCATGTGTATTTATGTACATATAAATATACAATGCTTTAGATTGCAGCTTCTTACGGGAAGATGATTTGTATCTTTGAGCCAGTTAGCCTCTTGAAGCAGAACAGCAGTCATCATAACGTAAGTAATTCGTCACACTTTGATTCATTTACTCAGTTATAAAGCCTGACTCCTTTTTCTGGTTTGCTTTTAAGATGATGATTTCTTGATGTCTTCTTAAGGCTAGCATGAATTTGAGACATAAGATGGTCTTTGGGAATTGAGGATGGTCGGAGGAGGGCAGAGACATGTTATTTGAAATGTTTTTATAACATTTACTATAATGCTTCATATTACTGGTTTATCTGACCCTACAGTTCATAACTGAAATATTCCAAAACGCAAAAAGGCATGCACACCCCCATTCTCCAAAAAATGTGGCCATTACAATAGACATTCCTTTCTGAACCATCCTGTGTAGCCTTTATGTCCTGGTGTGTTTTACAATTCTTGTTTTAACTTTAGTTTATGAAACTGCATGCTCTTCGTCTATATGTTATAGTTTCAAAAAAGTCTATGGCTTTTTTAGAATATCCGGCTGAATACTTACACTTCAGTGAAATAATGAATAAGAACAATATTTATTCTTTTGATAGCATAGCTTAGTTTCAGTGACAGGGGTTTACTGAATCTTAATTTCTGGCTAATAATGTGATTTAGAGCAAGTTATTTAACCATGCTTCTTATGTGGAGAGGATTACTCATAATTAGAAGCATTAGAATCTAATGAAAATCTGTTTGATGATATGAGAGCTTTCACAACAATTGCTCAGGGAGCTTCTGTCTTCCTCTTCAGGGGTTTGGTCTCTCCATTTGTATTTTTTTTTTTTTTATGGCTGTATAGTGCATTCACTATACACTGTAGTCGTATAGTGCATTCCCTTTACACTAACCTGTTCAGTCAAGTGGTACTGGTGTACCTGTATATATTAATTAAATAGCTGGTATAGAATAGGTATATATATATATAAAATAATTCAGACCACTGGAAAGCAGTGGAGTAAAATAACTGTAGAATGGGACTTACCATGCTCATATGAACTTTTTAGTAGTACTTGTCTCTTTTTTTGATATTTGGAGCCATTGAATCAATCCTGAATGTTTTTCTGTACTGCTAAACAGTAAACTTAACTTCAGACTTCGTGGTTAGTGTAGTAACTGTAAACTGTAGGGGGAATTGTTATATCCGTTATCTTGACCTTATTGAAATGCTTTAATTCAACAATACTAGTGTTACCAAACACAGTGTATTTCATTTTTGATATATCTTTTTTTTTTCCCAAAAATAAAATCAGACTTGCCTTTAAAAAAAAAAAATCTCAGATTCTGATGATGATTTTTAAGTACAGAATGTTTTTCAGGCTGTATTTTTAAAATTAGTTCGAAACTTTTTTTATAGTCAGATTAATGGAAAGCTATTTTGTTTAAAATTCAGAATGAATCAATTTTTATTAGATAAGCAATAATTTATTTTAAACATATCCTTCATAAAAGTTGGAGAGTGCAGTGAAGATGCGCAATTTCCATTATAAAAGCGGAAGGGAGGGAAAGTAAGTAGTTTTATGCTAACATTTGTGAATATTTAAAATTTCAGACATTACATTATCAGTGGCAGAAGAATGCTCAAATCTTACTGGAAGCCATAGCACATAATCTAACATGGGATCCCACAGGTAAGAGTAGATTAAAAGAGGCACCTATCTATTTGATACTAATTTTTTTATACTGATTTGATACCAACTAATTTTTTATTTAAACTGGGGACAAGGAAAAAATTTTTGTCCGAGCATGATAGGGAATGCCAGAGTGGAGTGAAATCTGTCACTTATTATAGGAGAGCCAGAATATTAGTAACATCTGTGTGATCTTACTCTATTATTCTAATCTAATGTTTAAAAACATGGCTTAAACGGTAGCATTTGTTGTGAAAGAGGGTCATCTGTAGTAGGTCTAGGTATTTCTTTTAGAGAATACCGGCTTTGAAAAGTTGATTAATTTTCACAGTGTTAACTGTCAATACTGAAATCCAAATGTCATATAATATGTCATGGTATCTTCTTGCAAGATTGACCCAATCTATATCCATCTAAGGGAATGTGTAAAAGGCGCACTGCTATTATAGTAACTTTGCTGTAGGAGTGCTGTTACAATATCTGGCACGTTTTGTTCTTCAGTTTCAGCTTTGCAAAACTGCTTTTCTTTATTTTTGTAGAATTCTGTATTTTGCTACTTGTTTGTAGTTACATTGTTATAAATATTTGGTTTAGGCACTCGCCTTTTGACTGGTTCCAGCTGTCTGCAGCTTTGGTCTAATGTCCCTTTGGAAAACCCTTCTGACAATGACAGTACTGAAAGAACAGATGTTGGACTTGGAGAATGGAGATGTATCTGGCAATGCAAGTAAGAAACATGTTTAAAGCAAGTAGTTCCTCTTTCCTTGCTGATTCACACTGTTCAGGTGAAACAGTGTAGTTCAGTGAAATCCCATTGTATACTGTTATTTGTTAAATATTTTTGATATGTGATAATTGTGAGTCGTATTTCCCTTGAACATGTGATGTTTCTTTCTTATTATATAAAATCAGTTGTCACTGGTTTTGTGGTAGTTTTCAGGCCATTCTTCAGCTGTATTGAACAGGAGTAAAATACTGAGGGAAGCCTGCTGTTGAAACTGTTCCATTAGATTCTTCATTCCTTGTGCAGGAAGTAAGGTGAAAGCTGCATATTTGAAAATGGCTGTGCTTGGAGGACTGATTTAAAAAACCTTCTTTCTATGTCCAAAGTACTGCACCTTTGTTTTCTTATCACACATTTCCTCCCTCTCACACACCTTTTACTTTTTCTGTATTTATTCTGGCGATTTGGAACGGATATACAAATAATGATTCATTCTGTTTTACTGCATCTCTGAATGTTCTTCCTGTGTTCATGTTGACTTTAATCTTTGTGTCTGTGTATTAGTACATTCAGAAGAGTTTTTGTTTAGTACTTCAGCTTGGAAGACAATTTAAATCACAGTCCTTCCTGCCATGGGCAAACTTTTCTAATACATCAGGTGCATTGTTCACTTGGGACCAGTGTACCTTATGGCAGTCTCCTTAAAGACGTCTCCCGAAGGGGCTGGCTGAAAGGACCCACCTGAAGTTATTCTTTATGAAGCAGTTAGCACTGGCTGGGTGGTTCCCTGGATGTGCCTGAAAAAGTTTTTTTTTTTTGATTCTTTGGTTGTTGCTTTTTCTATGTGTTCTTTAAATTTTATCAAGGCTGTACTTAAAATCCCAAGATCATCCAAACAATAACGGAAAAATTTTCCTTTGAATACGATGAACTTTCTAAATGAAATTGAAGACTTACTCAATTTATTGAGACACCTTTGGACCCTCATCTCTCAACCTAGTAAGAGGAGGAGTCAGCGTAGATAGAATGCCATGGGTATGGTTTGGAATCCAGTGTTGTGGTTAACGGTAGTCAAGATCATACATGCTTTTCCTCTGTTCCTTCAATAGTATGTTTTGCATTTGTATCATGAACCTTAAAGAAGGCTTCATAGCTTGCTACCTCTCTCCCTCTTTTAAACTCTTCTGTGGAGGAGAGTGAGCTGAGTGTTGTGTACTTTGAACTAGTAGGTCCTGGAAAGGGTCGATAGAAGTTGCTTTTGCAGGTCACCTTTTATGCCTGTGTGACTTCTGGCATTTGTATTTCAGTTAGATTTAAAATAGGTTTTCCTTAAGGGTAAGTTTGCAAGATAATGATTTTAATGAATTACCCTTTGCCAGAGTAGTTTTTAATGTTGGAAGAAGGCATTCCCAAATATCTTCATTTTGGCCCTAGTAGGAAAATGTTGTTTAAGCCTAGGTGGAAACTGACTTTTTTTGATTTACAGCTTTTGTAATTGACTTGCTGTTGTTACTGGATGCACGAAATGGCATCATGCTTTTGTTCATCTGATGGCTAACTCAATTTCTTCTCAGAGTTAGGCCTTATAGCTTGGTCTACATTAGACATTTATTATGTCTAATAAATTCCGTGTGAAAGCATACACTGTACTTGTGCTGCACAATTAAATTCTTGTATGTTCTTGTTGCCATTAATAAGCTTGTTGCTTAGTCAATAGCTTAGTCCTTCAAAACTGTAAAAGAAGCTCATTTATTAGTATTTCCAATGAAAGTAAAGCACAGCAAAGATGAACCACATACTTAGGTTTAGATTGTTTTGGTGTGGCATCTTTTACCAGTGTGACCATTAATGTGAAGATTACTTTCCAGTACTTAAGTACATTAATCCTTTTATGCCTTTTTGTTTTCTTAAGTTAAAACTTCAGGAATTATGAGAATGGGAGGTGTCTTTCAGAGAAGTTGGAAGATAATATGGGACAGCAGAAATCAATTTGAAATCCAAATGATTGTGAACTGGAAGCAGAGCATATCTGCATACAATTTCATCTGTTAGCAGCTGGTTTACGATATTTTGCAATATGGGATATTGTAGCACCCTCAGCTACAGCTTCTTGGGTTTCTCTTTTTCCTGTCTGACCACCGTGATGTGTTGTACACTTTACCCTTCTAGTCCTTCTGGACTTACGTGAAAGCTTAAGTCGTTTTACACTCTACAGTGGACACTTGCATATAAGAATTAAATCACTTTCATGACTTAAAGGGGAAAAATCTGTTTAGCGTTCTGAAGAAGTTCTTAAAACTTATTTTATTCTTTTAATTTCTTTTTTCTCATAGAACTGCTTCTCAAGTTTGTTTAATGAAATTCTCACCAGATGGGGAGTTTTTTGCTACTGCTGGAAAGGTAAGCATTTTTTTCTCGTTGTGTTATACTTATTCAAATAAACTATTAAAGCAAACAAATAAAACAAAACTAGACTTTTTTTTTAAAAGCTTTTTAATGAAAAATTTCTTTTTTATATCATTTGCATATTATTTCCAGTAATCCCTCTATGCATCTTTATATTTTGGTAAATAAGAATTTTGGAGAATGGTAGTACAGAGGGAACCCAACAAACATTCACTGCTTACGATTTTAAAATACCCATTTTTAATTAGTACCAAATTATAAGACGTCAGAAAGAGAAGAGTTCTGGGGAATGGGGGAGATCTGTGGATGAGCTCACTGCTGAATATTCTTCTAGTGAGTCAACATGTTCATCATTGTACCATTATTGTGACACCATTAATCAAAAATAGCTCTTTAATATCTTTTTGTGTTAATGTATCTGTATGCCTATTTGTTTATGTAGAGGAGCATTCACATTCCCCTTCAGGTATATTCGCATAGTTGTTGTTCGTGGCCAGTCTTACAGATTTGTGTCTGTAAGACGCAGAGTCTTAGAGTTCTGTGTGCTCAGCATGGAGCCATTTCTCAGCAAAGGCAGTAAAACTTCATGGGAAAATAAGCAAAAAAATTTAAACATTGCCATTGTATCTTTTCACTTCCTGAAACACTAACAAACTAGTATTTTATTTATAGTACAAAACTTGTTTTTCAGGTTTGGTAGGAGAATAATACCCTCATGTGTCAAAACAGGTAAAAAAAAATCAAGATAAGGTAGAGGATCCAGTGAAAAAATGTGACAAATCCATACGTGAATTTATATTACTTGTTAAGGGATGTGAAATGAGCGCTTGTTTTCTGCATATAATACTGGTGTCTTTATTTGAGGGAGGAGTCACATTGACATTGCTTGGAAAGTTCTGGTAAGGCTGTCCAGACCCATCTTGTGAGAATTTGTGGAATCCTGAAAGATTGTGGCGGGGGAAAGAAAAAAAATCATTTTCAGTCTACTGATTAGAAAAGAAACAGGAAACTTAATGTCATAAGCAGCTTTAACACAGATTAGCAGATGCAGGTAGACATCAGGTTTCTTCTACTGAGTAAAGAACCTATCAGAGACTGCAGAATAATTAGAAACAAAACAAAATGCTAGTATGTAAGGTTAATTGGGACAATCCAGTTACTGAGATAGTGAAAACCTGGTTCGTTTCCAGAGCAGTATTAACCTGACAGAACAAGTTGCAGACTTAGGAGTGAAAGACAGTTGTGCAGTTTGGTTTAGTCTGTTGCAGAACTATGGATGAAAGATTAGTATCTACACATAAAGATGGGTTTGAACAGTGTCTGATTTAGTTGTAGTAGGTGGAACTTTGCTGTTCCTGTTTGCATTATAATGTCTCTCAGGAAATGCTTGAGGCACAAAGATTCAAGGATGGTTCAGCCTGCAGATAAGTCTTTTAAAAGGTAGTTGTCATGCATATTTTCACAATTCAGCTGTATGCATCAAGAACAGATGAGTATCGCACATTTTGCTTAGTTGGCTGTGTTCTCTAAAGCTTGCCATTTCTGATCATTATGCTTGCTTAGAGACTAACTTCTAAGGCATTTGCTATCTTTAAGGAAGAGTTGAAGATGTAACAAATCTGTAAAATACTCTATATTTCTTATCCTAGGTAAACTGTATTCCCATTGACTATTTTCCAGCCTTTCTTGATTATAAACTATACTCTGTGTAATAACAAAGGAACAAGTTCTCACGCTCCATTCCCATTTTGCTTCTTTGGGGTGTCATATTGCTTGCTATGTGTTCTGTGATGTCTTCAGCCATTTACTAGCTGAAGGGAGAGTTATTTCAGTCATGTTTAAGATAACTATTACTTGAAAAACGTTCAAGTACAGGTTTTATCCCCCCAAAAAGTGTTTTGTCATTGTTGGTAATATATACTGTATGTATTTCACTATTATTTTTGTTAATGAATAGGATTTAATATTTATTTTAAAAGTCAAGTTTTAATGGATTCTGATGTTGTAATAGGATTGAATTTTGGAAAAATAAATTAATCTGCAAATAGCGTCTATGGAGGTAACATGCTTGCAGAGATTTTGACTGAAATCTCTTGCATCCTGTTGTGTTATCTTACATTAATTGTGCTCTGCATCAGTTTGTACTAAATAAGTAGGAATAAGTAGGAAAATTAATAATGGATTTTTTACCGTAATGACTCCATTAATTACCTGTCTGCTGAATCTTTAAAATGCCTTTTTTTTTTTCTGTGTTGTCTTTTTTTCTAATTTTTTGAGAGAAAGTGCTGGTCACCCAAACGAGCCCCCGCAATAGGGGGTCATGTTAAGAACACCAAGATTAATACAATATTTCAGTACCATTCATATTTAATAGTTGATCAACAGCTTGCAAATCTAGATCCAGATTAATTTATATGATCCTTAAAGGCATAAGGAGAAGAACACTAGGAATATGATTTTTTCAGTTTATGTATGTGAGTAACTTAGAAAAGCAGGATGAGCAATACTGAGCTTGATTTTTGAGATGTCATCTTTGACCTCTGTTTGTATTCCTAACACTTAAATTTGTGTGTTTAGGTTTTGGGGGTTTTCTGTGAAAGTAGAATTGGTTGTATTAACATTTGAATACCAACTCGAGCCCGTAGAGCTTGCGTTTTTGTTGTTAAAAACTGTGATCTAATTAGAAACGGCAAAATTGGATGCAAATTAGTACTGTCAAGAGAGATTAAAAGGAAGTCTGCTACTCTGTGTGGTGTTTTTTTTTTTTTTTTTTTTTTTTTTTTTTTTTTTTTTTTTTTTTTTTTTTTTTTTTAAGATCAGGGTTTGAAGTTCCGTTTACTGAATGGACTTTTTGTCATCAGAAAACTATTTCACTTAACGAAAACCCAGGAGACATACCCAGAAGTACTTGAAGTGTATCATGTTCTCATGCAAGGCAGTCTTATTTACTGTCTTTTTTCTTTCCCCAGGATGATTGTCTTGTGAAAGTATGGTACAATGCAGACAGCTGGCGATCAGCCATAACCCCACCTGGTGCAAGTCCAGAAAAACAAGCAAAAGAAGTTGATTTTTCATTTGTTTATTTGGCTCATCCTCGATCAGTAAATGCATTTTCATGGAGGAAGACAAGTAAATTCATGCCACGGTCAGTAGTTCTAATAACCTGAGGTTTGTAAATTGCCCCCAAACTGTACAGTCTTCTCAGATGTACAGTTAAGTCACACAAATTGTACAGTTTACTTCAGATGATGATTGAGTTTGCCCATTTTGTATATGGTTCATTTGTGTTTGTATAATTCTTTCACGCTGAAGTTCTTAGGAGGATGGTAAGCATACTCTGAGCTGGGAAGAAACTGGAAAGATAGGAAGGGAGTCCCACAGACTGGCTTAGAGATTGGGCTAAATACTAAGTCAGCTTTTGCAAAATTTTTTTTGGTGTGTGTTCTGATGATTCCTAAATGACCTGTCGTGAGTTTTCACAGTAATTGCAGTCTTACTGAAGGAGTGTTAGCAATTTTGTGTCCTGCCAGCATCTTTTTTGCCATATTATTCCAAACAGTAGCCATTTGAACTCCTCATATCTTACTGTGTTTGAGCAAGTTTGTGCTATCCTTTATACCAACTTTTCAAATCTTCATAAAGCCATTACTGTAGTCTTTAAGTCAGTTTTGAAAATCCTCCTACTCCATGATACCTAAGAGAGTTTGCTACTGGACAGTCTGGTCAGATGATCCATATAGTTTTCAACTCTTAGCTAAAACTAAAATGTGAACTTTCATGAACTGATGATCGGTGTAGTTTTTTTCAGTGCTTAGTTTAGGTTAATTAAAATTTTTAAGTATACATGTAGCACAAATTGCATTTGGAAAAATAGTTAAGGACAGTTTCGTTTTAAATATCTGTTTGGGATATATAATTTTGTGAGCGCTATATAGTGGTAAGATCTGGACAACTGAGAACAGGTATCCACAATATGATTAGCATTTTATATGAAGGACTTCAGAAAGAAAAACATAAATATTGCTCTCTTAACCATGACTAATTCTGTAAATTGAAATCTGTGATTTGGTATTGCAAATTTGTGTGATTTATATTCAGATACGAACATATTGTTGAGTTTTTCTTTCCTTAGTATCTTTAAGTTACTTGCTGCAATTCTGAAAAGTCATAACGGAAAACTTGCTTTATTTTGATGCTGTGTGATAGTAAGCAGCTTCTTCACATCTTGCATTTTCTTTCATTAGTGGTGCTGTCTGCAATGTACTCCTGACTTGCTGTAAGGATAATGTTTGTCGTCTCTGGGCAGAGACTTTGTTACCCAATGACACTCTGTTGTGTGGTGGAGGATACAACAATTGGAGTGAAGCAGTGAACTTCACAAACAACTTCAAAAGAAATACTTCAAGTAAGGAAAAAGTGCAAAATGCTTTAGAGGTAAGAAGTTACTCTGACCGGTAAAAATAAGCACATGTACACACATGTAATTTTAGACAGGATTGTAGGCAGTAACATGAACACGTGCCATAAGCTGAAATCCTTTATACCATGTATGTGCATTAGATGTTATGAAAGATTGGATTTACTTGAAATCGCCTTTAGGAAGGCTAAGGTGACAGCCATCCTACTACGCTTTCACATTAGAAGACCCACTGTTCTTGTGTCAGTACTTCCTCTTTTGCTCTGGTGACTGAAGCAAAGTGGTTTACAGTATCTAGTTCAAAGGCCTAGGAACAGTGTGGAGCACGTATGTGTATAAGTGGTGTGAAACCCACTAATGATGCTGCCTTAAAATATATGGTAGGGGCTTACTTGTTCCCTTTGGAGTTGTGGGATGTTCTCTGGCTTTTGCAATGGGAAAAACAGTGCTACGGTGGACAGCCTTTGCTGCTTTGCTGCTGCATTGTAAACTGTATCTCTAAGACAATGATCTTTACCAGACAGTGTTTTCTAACTGATGGGAAGCAGGGGGAAAATGAAGCATTAGTGGTCTCCTACAAAGCTGTAAGCTTGTGATTTTATCTTAATGGAGTGATATATTTATCATGCTTCCTTAGCATATGTGGCTTAGAAGAAAAATAGGATAGGCTGAAAGACACAACACAGCAAAAAAAATTACAGAAAGGGGGGAGGGGAAAGGAAGTTGGAGACAGTTCTGTGTTCCTGTTGAAAATTAGAGACAACATTAGACATCAGAACAATTACATAAAAATTGAGAGAAAACTAATTCATGTGAGTGTGCTGTTGTAAGATTCAAAGGATAGCAAGTGAAAAGGAATGCTGAAAGTGTAATACCACCCTTAACACAAATTGTGTACCTTCTTGTGCCTTTTGGTTCTACAGCACAACAGGCTTGAACTGTGCAGTATGTGGAGTGTTACTTTTTAATACTGGCATAGTCAATCTTAAAACTCAGTATTACTTTCCCCTTGGAAACATGTCTTTGCATAAAGGGAGTAAGACCTTAAAAACCACTGGGCCCTTATGATGGGAGTTGAAGTACTGATCTAAGCAGATCCAAAGTACCGACCCAGTTTTTCAGTCTCTGAAGTAAGATTATTCAGATAATGCTGCTTCGTTTGTTCAGGATATTGAATAAGCATTGTATATGTTTATGAAAAACAGTATTATTTTCTGTTCAAGTACAAAAACTGTATGAACATTGTCTGCTGCCTGAAATATGAAGCAGTTACTACAATGAGGTACTGTATGGGCACTCAAATGAATCTGAAGGCACTGGTATCTCTCTACTGCAGAGAGAACCTGAACACTGTAATATATGCAAGAAACTCCACTGATGTTTTAAAGTAGCTTTTAATCTGAAAAACTTCATTCACTAGTATCTAGAAAACAACTTAAAGATGAAACCTGCTTTTTCTTTTTGAAAGGAGTTAAAATTACACCTTATTCTTCATGCAGCTAAACCTGAGGCACTTCAGACGAGGGAGGAGGAGGTCAAGCGCAGTTATAGCACATACTGGATATGCTCCTCATCAGCAAGATCCGCATGAAGTTCACAGGAATGTTCCTCCTCATGCAAATGCACTTTGTCACTTCCATATTGCTGCCAGTATCAATCCAGCCACAGGTAAGAAGTGTGGTAAAACCTTGCTACAGAGAGCTACAATTTCTGTTAGTTCTGTGTTATCTTTGTAAGCTTAACTGGCTCAGATGTATTTATACAATTTTTACATGATCATGCAAAATTACTAGCGTGTTGGTTTTATTTAATGCATGAAAGAACCTCCTTCTACAGTAATGAAATGATCTGAATACATTTGCTTTATAGTAATCCTGTCTTTCATTCTTGGTCAACTTTTAACTGGTCTGAGATGCTAAGAATTGCGTGTGACATTGAAGCACACTAACAGATCAAGATTTTCCAAGGTTCTTGAAACTACGTATCTGACACTAAGTGTCTGAAGTAACCACACGTCCATACTTCTCTTCTGTCTTTGAACCAAGCAAAAAATGCCTTCCCCTTCTGTTCCATGAACTTCAATACTGTCTTGCAGTCAAGCAACATGTTAATAGGCATTAAGGAAAATCCCCTAATTAGCTAAAATTTCTGTCTTCATAATAGCTTATGTACACTGAAAATGAAGCACGTTTGCTCATTGCAAAACTGAATAGGAGTGCCATATCTATGTTTTGTATCTACTCTTGATGCACTTCTTTCCTTGTTTGTTTATACATAATAACAAAATAAACTTGAATTTCGCTTTTAGTAGTCTGCAATATAAATGTGCTGAACAGCATACTCAGAATGGGAATAAAAATAGTTTTGGAAAAGAATGGTAAAAGGTTTTCTGAGGTATCTAACACTTGTCTTTAGCCTTTTGAATCTCCTATTGCTTCTATGTTATCTGTTTTAATATTCTGTCTTAGTGCTGTCTTTTGGATCACTTGGCCTTTAACTCAGTAGATTGGAGGATAATAGGTTGCTCTTTAATGCAGAACCTCTGTTCAAAGTAATTCACATTGTAAATCTTAATTTAAAGAAATAGTTGTTCTTCCTCACTGTCAAGTCCTTAAGTACCTCAGTCTAACCAAATTCTCCTAAGTAGTCGTTTTAGTTTGCCCTTTTGAAATTAAATTTAATCTGAAAACCTCATTGTAGTTTTTTTTTTAATTTAAACCAAATTGGTTTATGATCTTTCACTTGAAAATTTGCTGTAATTACAACATTCAAAGTACTTGATAAAGCTAAGGGCAAAGGAGCTTTATCTCATTCACTTCGCTTTTTGAAGAAGAATAATGCTGTCATGTATAAAAAGGTCTTAATTTTTATTGGTGTTGCATTGTTAATTTTGAAACTCCTTTTCTTACAGCAACAAAATCCTTGAGACCTTCTTTTATAGTAGAGTGTTAGTAAACTGGTATTCATCCTGGGTGGACTTCAGCAAAAGGAATAAGCAGTGATTTTTAGGACAAAATTATTTCTAGGCAAATCCAGAAAAAAGTTACTGAATCCAAACACCCTAGGAGTTTTCTGGAAAGAGCAGATGTGATTTATGAAGCAAATAAAAATTCACTAAGGATTTTGTCCAGAGCAGAGCATCAGTTAGAAGCTGGGTAGAACGGTGGGGAAAAAATTTCTTTCTTTGGTGATGGTTTGATGTATAGTCAAAGTATGTAGATTTATAATCTAATCTGAAAAGTCATCTTTCTAGTTCACCTTCTTATTCATGTTTACTATAGCTTTGTCTTCCGAAGGGAGTTCAACAGAATTCTTCCTCCAAGTTCTGCTTCTGCCAAGTGTATTACAATATTTTTGAGACTCGAGTTAACTGGCCTTTTTGGGAAGACAGACTGTATTTCTTGAACGCTCTGTGCTCCTCTTGCCCCCTTATCCTGCTGCATCTCCTTACCACAACAAAATTGCTGATAGTCCTGGTGGTCCTTTATTCTACCTGTGTGCCCTCAGCTATCATTTTCTTATGGTAGACCGGACAGTAAGTAATTCAAAGCCATCACTGGCTTTGGAAAAACAAACAAACAAAACCCCCAAACGATTGCAGTAAAAAATATGTTGTCTCCCAGGGAGTGGAATTCAAGTAGTGCTGCATAAATAGGGAGCAGAGTGAGATGGGAATGTGTATATATGCAGAATTCTAGGTAGGAATTAAATGCCATGTTGTGGCTCATGTGGGGAAATGGCAGTACATCACCTAGCCAGTTTTTAGCCATACTTCATTTAGATGATGTTGCTCCGCAGCAGTCTGATTCTTGCTTCTGTCACTTGATGATTACTGCTTTATTTTCTACACCTACCTGGGACACCAAGTAGCATCATAAGTCAGTGTAAAATAGCAATGGAATCTGTAGGAATCAGAAAAACTGCTTTGTGATGGCATTACAGAGGATGTCATTTAGTCACTGTACTAGTTTTTGCTAGGGTAAGCCCTGTCATACATGATCATTGATTACAGTGTACCTCCTGCAGCCTCTATTGTGGACTAAATGTGAGACCGTATGCTTAAATTATTTGGTTTGTACTGAACTCTAGTAGCAAAAGAGAAGGTAAATTAACCTGTATGGACAGTGTTAATGTCATGAAGATGTACCAGTGCAAGGCCATACTGTAATCCTAATGTAAGCACACCAAAGATCTCCCTGTGGAACAACTCTTGTAGTAGCAGTCAAGCAGTTTAATACTGGAAGTAGATGTTGCTGAAATGAATGACAAATGACAATACGCTTAGTGTATTTTTTTCACGGTAGGGTTTCTGCTTCAAAACAATTTCTCTAAAATTATTTTTTTGACCATGCTTGGTTTTCAAAAATGTCACATCTTTTTCTGGTAGATATTCCTCTACTACCTTCTATTACATCTCTGAGTCTTGGTGAAAATGAAGAAAAAAGCGGACCTTTTGTTGTGCACTGGCTGAACAATAAAGAACTTCATTTTACCTTGTCCATAGAGGTATTTTTGCAACAACTTAAAAAGAGTTTTGAACATCATTCTTCTGAGACTAACACTGAGGAATCTAATCAAATGCATGGCAGATCAGAAGAAGGTAAAAGTCTAATCACAGAGAAATAGCTTCCATTTTACAAAGTAATTTGTAGTGTTCTTTCATGTGAAGTAAGAGACGAGCAATTTGATGTGTAAGCATACAGTAGCATTTCTATGCATTTCTTTCCCTTATGCTGGGAGGACCTAAGTGATTTGTAAAAATCCGTATCTAGAAATTCTGAATTTGTTAACTGTTGTTTCAGAGATTTGGAGTTACTTATGCTGAAGACTATGTTATTTACTTAGGCTGACCTTGAGGCCTTTGCATGAAAGTTTATTACTTTAATGTTTTTAAGGAAGCAGGTGCAACCTTAATTATTATTTTTCTAAAGCACAACTAATTTACATAGCTCTATTCTGTAACATAATATAGTAAATTAATTTGAATATATAGAATTTGAAGATATCTGCTTTTTTCTTGCATACGCGTACAAAAAAGTTTATATAAAATGGGGAAAGAGCATTTCTGATTAAAGTGCAATATAGACTATTTTGGTTTGTTAGTCATTGACTTAAGTCCACTAAAGGATTTCTGGCTAAATATTCTTATAATTTTAAATTTGTGCTTATATGAGGGGATTATAAAAGGCCTGAAGAGTACTCAAATGCTTGAATAATGCTGCCTGCTATACTTCTGCCTTTGAATGTAATGTATATGTATCTGTGTGTACTCTAGAAGCTGATAGACTATTTTGGTTTGTTAGTCATTGACTTAAGTCCACTAAAGGATTTCTGGCTAAATATTCTTATAATTTTAAATTTGTGCTTATATGAGGGGATTATAAAAGGCCTGAAGAGTACTCAAATGCTTGAATAATGCTGCCTGCTATACTTCTGCCTTTGAATGTAATGTATATGTATCTGTGTGTACTCTAGAAGCTGATGAAGATGGAGAGGAACAAAAAGGAGACCAAGAAAAAAAGGAACTGGGTGATGAGAAAACTACTCAAAATTCAAGCCTTGTTCCTTTATCTTCTGCTATTATTGATCATGAAATTGAAGTACTGCTTTCTGAATGGAGTAAAAATGCTGACATGCTATTCAGTATACATCCTATGGATGGTTCCCTACTGGTATGGCATGTGGACTGGCTGGATGAATACCAGCCTGGCATGTTTCGCCAGGTGCAGGTACTTTATTTTTTCTGGATTACACATTTTTATTTGGTGAGAAGTATGATAATAAAATAACTTTAATAGTTATTCCTTCTCCCTTTCTCAAAATTCCAGGTGTCATTTGTCTCAAGAATTCCTGTTGCATTTCCAACGGGTGATGCAAACTCTCTTTGCAGAAGTATAGTGATGTATGCTTGTACCAAAAATGTTGACTTAGCTATTCAACAAGGCAAACAAAAGCCTCCCAGTCTTACACGGTCTTCATCTATGCTTATCTCTTCTGGACACAGTAAATCAACAAACAGTTTAAAACTAAGTATCTTCACGCCTAATGTCATGATGATTTCCAAACATGCAGATGGGTCACTGAACCAGTGGCTAGTGAGTTTTGCTGAGGAATCTGCTTTTTCAACTGTAGTCAGTATTTCACATAAATCCCGATATTGTGGTCACCGTTTTCATCTTAATGACTTGGCTTGCCATTCAGTATTACCACTGCTACTTACAACCTCACATCACAATGCTCTAATTTCACCAGAAGTTGAGAATACAGACAAAACAAGTGATTCTTTGAAGTCTCAGGAGTCACCAGTGAGACTTCAGAGTAGAAGCAATGCAAGTGTAACATCCCAGGATCCCAGTGTGGTTTACAGTGAACTTATTCTTTGGAGAGTTGACCCTGTCGGGCCTTTGTCCTTTTCTGGTGGAGTTTCTGAACTTGCTCGGATCAATTCTCTCCATGTTTCAGCTTTTTCTAATGTTGCATGGCTGCCCACACTTATACCCAGCTATTGCCTTGGTGAGTTTCATTTCCTGATTTGTCAAGCATTCTAGAATAGAAGTAATATAAACAAATAATGCTTTTAAATAGATAATAGATACATTTGAAGTCATTGGGAGAAAAAAAGTTAACCTTGGGTCCTTTATTTCACAAATTTCTAGGCTGCTGATAACTTGGGAGTTGTTTATTCTTGTCTGAAGAATTGCTGTGTTCTCTGCCCCGTTGTATATTTTTGTTATTTTAGGAGCTAATGCTATAAAGTTCTTAGAGGCCAGTGCATTCTTCACAGCATGTTGAGCACTTAAAAGCAAATGTAGATTTTGCTCTGGTTTGCAAGTGGAATTCTTGTTTCCTTTCCTATAGCTTGATTTGGTTGCTGAGCACAGCATTAAACTTTGTAGTTCTTACTTGTGAAAGAGAATTTCCTTATGCTGTTTCCTTTCTGAACTTCAAAACTGCCTTTTGCAAAAAAAAAAAAAAATTTGAGCACTTTTTTTATTCCTGTTTTTCAGGTGCATACTGTAATTCTCCAAGTGCTTGCTTTGTGGCTAGTGATGGACAGCATTTGAGATTATATCAAGCTGTTATAGATGCTAAGAAACTTCTGTGTGAGCTCTCCAATCCAGAAATTTCTGTAAGTGAGAAGCTGTCTCAAATTTTGAAAGTTGAAACTTGATTCAGTAGCTCTAGTTTCAGACTTGTTAGTAACTGGCTGAGATGGTGGTTGAGAATTTCACAGATCCTGGTAATTTAGCTCTGCTTGTAAAAACAGATGTAGTAAAGCTTTTTAACTTTGTAGCTGTACTGCATTGTGTTTAATCTCAAACTCTACATATTGAGGCAGGTCAGTGTTTGGTTGGGAGATACCTCTGAATCACTTGCACTACAAGGAGTAGTTAAAGAGCAACAATCTGTGACTGTGCATTACCCATCCTGAGGAAAAGCTGAGACATCAGTGCAGATTGGGGAAGGGATGATAAACTGCTGAATATAAGGTTTCCAAATGTTTTCCACCTCTCAGTCATTGAAGATGTGACTCTTGTTAAAACTGAGAATGTTACCTGTGCTCTTGGTGGATTGCAACCAGTGTATTTTTAATGCTCGAGTTAACATTTGCTAAGCGATATTACACCTACCTATCAGGCTGTGCCTCAGAAATGCACAAAACTGAGTTAACCATACCCTGATTCTTTTTTAAACAGAAATATGTTGGTGAAGTTTTTAACATCATAAGTCAGCAATCTACAGCCCGCCCAGGATGTATCATTGAACTGGATGCTATCACAGAGCTTGTAAGATCTTTCTCTGTACTAATTTTATACTATAATTATCTTGTTTAGAAAGTGCTAATAAGGGTTATACCTGTAGCTTTCTATCAGGTAAAGATGAGGTGTTTAAAGATTGATTCTGACATATACTTGCTTTTTGGTTTCACAGTACCTGAAGATTTAAAGAATGTGAGTAATGAAGGTGCATTTTCTTGAAATCTTTCACTGATGTGTTTAACTTATCAAGTTAAAAGCTTACATATTAAAGAGAGATCTTAAACATGATGTTCACTTCTTATATGTGTTTTTACTTTCTCAGCATGGCAGAAAAACACAATTACTCCATGTTTTTCAAGAAGACTTTATTTTAAACAACCAGGAGAAGGAACTATCTGAAAAGAGGAACAATTTATCAAATTCTGGTAAAGAATTCCTTTTCATAGAGCATTGAAGACAAAGTACTGTACTTTTCATTCCACAGAGGAAAAAGAACATGTTATATAACTTTTAGCATTTTGAGGTCAAAGACCTTACTTTGAGATCTTAATATACCAAAGAAGAAATTCTAGTCTAATGAAACTCATGGGTGTTTCATATCCTTTAAGAGTAGTGTGCAAACAAATTGTATATAAAGTAGCTTAAGTCATGCGATATCCATCATGTACCTTATTAAGCATTCCATTGCTGGTACCTTCCTTACATGAGGGGGAGAAGGTTTCAAATGTAGAACTTGTAGCTGTAGGGTATTACATAGACAGAGCTTATTACATGATTTTGGGGTGGATGTTCTTCCTTTACATCAGCTAAACACTGCTTCTTAGGCCTTGCGTGGTGTAGTAAAACAAATCCCCCAAAACACAAGTGTAAAACACGATACTATGAGTAGCTATGGATTTTTAGGTGTTAACACAGACGTGAATTACTCTGGAATAAATTTTCAGTTTTCCTGCGTAAAGTGCATCAGTGATTGTGTTATATAGGCATCTCAGTTTTGTTTTGTTCTGTTCCAATGAAGTAATGTGGAAAAAAGGAGTCAGAGTAAAGCTTCTAATACCAAGTCATCTGCAGTAGTAAAGGGAATGCTGAATAAAAGAAAGCAAAATTGTGGAACAGTGTCAAAATGTTGCATAGAACTTGGTACATGAAATTTATTTTTGTTAGAAGGGAGACATCTAGGGAGATATTACCTGAACTGTATACACATAGTGATCAATTCTGAATTAAATGTTTCTAGTCAAGAAAGAGATTTGGAGTACTTGGGATGTCACTTTCACAGATTATCTCAGCTCTCAGCAGAGGTCAAAAAAATGCAAATGGGATATTGAAAATTAGGAACAAAATAGAAAACAAAAAGAAGTCTTACTCTACAGTTTATATTTGTTGTACATTGGCATCTGGAGTGTGATATACAGAAAGGACTTGAAAAGAAATATGGAAGCTATTTAGTGTCAGAAAAGGGCCACTTTATACATCTGTATGTGTTCTGAAGGTCTGTATGGATTGCTGCCATGTAAGAAACTGGACTAAATGGATCCTTTGAAAAAGCCTTAAATTAGAAGCATATAGTTCACATATATTCAAATTCAAAAGTATTTTGAAGTATGTTAAAGCTCTTTTCATTTTAAAAATCACTGCTCTTTTCTCTGTGATAAAGTATTTAGCTTGTGTTGTTTTTTAAAAAATTTTGCATTTTTCTACAGTACTATAAGCAACCTAATCCTAAAATCACAGGGGAAATTCAGCTTATTCTTGATCATGCTTTATGCAGATGCACACCTTAAGTAGGGTTGTAGGGAATCAGGGAGGAAAGGCAAACTATTTCTTCTTGGTTACTGAACTAACTATCCCTTCTTGGCCCTAATTAGCTTTGGTGCTAAGAAAGGAGAATGGCTGGGTGCACCCTTCAGAAATGGGCTGTTTATTGATACTACAACTACTATCGTCTTTTCTTGGGTGAAACTATAGCAAATAATTTCGTAGGAGGAAGCATTGTACTTCTTGTGTGTTCCAGACTAGGTGGTCAGTCAGACTGGTTTGTGATACATGAGCCTATCCATTAGACCAGGCTGTGACTTTCCAAACCACTGACACGGCATTTCTTCTCTAGATGTTACTTGCATATTTTTAATATGTTAAAGGCCAAACCTCTGTCTAGCTCACTGCATTACAGTTACCAGTAACAGATGGCTAAGAAACTCTAAGGGACAGGCAGGTAAAAGGCAAAGGTGTAGAGCAGAGAGTACATCCTGGCATTTACTTTAAACACAGCAAATTCGGGCAAATATGTTGTCCTCTCTAACGAAAACATTGACAGTTCTTCATGTGTGTACCTATAATTATAATAGTTATTGCTTGTGATAAAATACTGAGAAAACTAATATAACAGAGTTAGATGTAGTCAGACCGTTGCATTTCAGTATTAGTTCATGACAGCTTAATGTGATTATTTGCTACCCAGCAAAATCTAGTTCTGCTTTCAGGTTAATAACTGCTAAGATCTTCCTGTTCTGAATTTCATCAGGAAACCACCAGAACGGATTCTCTGAAAAATTCTACTTAATAGTAATAGAGTATGCTCAAAACCAGTCATTACTACATATGTGGCATTTACATTTGAAGTCAATTCCTGTCTCAATAGGTAAGCTCTCTTTCGTGTAGTGTTCACTTTAAAAAAATAAAGTCACTGTCTTGTGAATATATTTGCTATTCAGCATGTTCTAGATTGTATTTCAGCTTTTTGAAAAGAATCTGCAGTTCTTCAATTATAAGCTTTCATCACAACTCATTCTTTCTTGATTACTTCATAATCTTCAAAATGCTGACACTTGAGTTCAGCCTGAGCCCAAAGTTAGGGATTTTTTGTGCATTCTAAGGACAGATTTTTTTTTTATTTGGTTTTAATACAGCCTAACAGATGGTTTGCTTCTCAGAACTTTTTGTTCTGCAGTTTTTCAGTTTTCTCAAGTTTTAAACTGGACTATAGTCTGAAGCACCTAAACATCAGAGATACAATTACAGTTATGAAATCTGCTGGTTCTCTTTCAGACTACCAAACTACCACAAAAACTATGAAACTTTTTAAGTAAGCTAAGATATGTTTCAGTAGTTTTCTGTTAACATTTAAAGATTTTAAGAAAACCTAGATCTGACATTCACGACATGCCAGAGGAATCTGTTAATAATGCATGGTTTTATCATTTAAACCAAATTGGTGTTTGTCTTACTGTTGCTTTCAAAGAATTTCCTCGTTTTTTTCAAGTATTACTGCAATTAGTTTATAAGTTTGTGAGAAGACTAAAGATCCAAATTTTCTATTTACTGATTACTGATAAGGCTTTGAAACCAACTTACTCGCAATTTTCATATTCCAAATTCATCTAATTCATACTTCAAATTTTGAGTTTTATTAAGGTAAAAAAAATGAAGCATTCATATCACATAATCTCCAACATCCTCCACGTTAAGCAAATACTAACAAAACTTTTCTGAAGAATACCTTTCCCCAATTTGTAAGGTAAGGCAAGGAGGTCTTCATTTAATTTTCTCTAGCTGCAGGTATTTTGTGCCTCATGAAGCATTAGTTTCCGTGGATGACCACATACATAGGTCTTTCATCTGCAGTTTTGGTGTTTCTGGTCACAGTTTGATTCTTTTAGTTCTGAAGAGTTTAAAGCTGTAATTTGTGACCAGTTCTAGAATTTTGGAAGTATTTAATCTGAGGTTTGCTAGCATTCTTCCTTAAATCTGAGTGTGGGAATGCATTTTATTAGAATGAAAGTAGAATTTTAAGTCATGTTTTACCTGTCTTTTTCAAACTTTTAAGGTGAGTGAAATTACTTTTTAGATTAAAAGAAATCATCAACTTTTTAAAATTAACAGGACAAACTTTTTTAGATGAAAAGATAGATTCAAATGCACCTGAAGCAGCAGCGCAAACAGAAGAATTGCATTCTTCACCAGATCCAGAGAAGATCCAATCACCTTTCACTCAAAAGTACCAGGCCTGTAGAGCAAACCTGCAGAGCACCAGTTGGCTTACTCTGTCTTCCAAAATGGTGTATAGTCAAGAGCTGAATTTGCCAGAAGGAGTAGAGATAATAAGTGTAAAGCCATCAGCAGGTTTGTGTGGGTTTTTTTGATTGGTTGGTTTTGGGGTTTTTTTAAGAATAAAATAAGGAATCCTTGCCTCTCTCACCTTGGTCTTAAAATAGAAACAAAGTAATAGTGAGTTTGGTATTTGTTGTTAAAATGCATGTAGGTGAATCCAAAAGGTTTGCTAAAACTTGCTAAAACAAGACTTTGTATCTTGATCCTGGAACTAATGCTGAAATAGAGCTTCTATTTAAGGTGTAATATTTATTGAATTCCAGATTCTTGCAATAAAAAGAATAATAGAAACACAAATTCAGTTTTGCAGTTGTTCATGAAATTTTTAGTAGGATCTGTGCTTAAATTTTAAGGCTTCCATCAGTAGTCTTTCAGAGAATATTTACAAAGATTTTTAGATTTCTGAATGTGAAATGTTTGTTTGAGGGGTGAGATGATACTAATATTCAGATTTAAATCACCTAATTTGACTCCTCTGTAGAGCATGAAATGGAAACAAAGGGTATTTTTGTCACGTTGTCTCCTTTGTAAGTCCCTGCAAACAACCCTTTTTGTGAGGAAGTACTAATACTTCTTTTTGTTTCAGAATAATAAAATAACTGAATAAAAATGTCTTTACTTTTTCACTTGCTTTTTAATATTTCCCTCGTAAAAGTGTATTTTATTTAATTTTAGGACATCTGAGTTCTTCTTCAATATATCCTGTTTGTCGTGCCCCATATCTGCTGGCTACTTCGTGCTCTGATGGAAAAGTTCGTTTCTGGAGATGCCGAGTTGCCACTAAATCATCAGCTTCTTCAGTGCCACAATGTAGCACACGTAGTGATGTTACATATGTATGGGAGGAATGGCCATTGCTGATTGAGGATGGGCTTCTTAGCAGTAGTGCTATTAATGTTCCAGGAAGGCCGACTGAAGTTAGCTGTGCACACACGAACAGATTAGCAGTAGCATACAAGCAGGTAGCATCTAAAAATAGTCATCTTTCTCAAGATTTTGTCATGCATGTTGGTATTTTTGAATGTGAATCTACAGGGGGTTCTTCTTGGATTCTAGAACAGACTCTTCACTTAGATGAGATAGGCACCATGTTAGACTCTGATGTTAGTATTGATACTAGTTTAGTGGCATATAACCAACAAGATATTTCTCTGTCTTATGGTGGGAATATTATGTCCAGCACTAAGCACATGGTACACTTAGATTGGATGTCTAGGGAAGATGGTTCGCATATTCTAACAGTGGGAATTGGATCAAAACTTTATATGTTTGGTCAGCTGTCTGGGAAGATGCAAGAACAAAATGGTAAGGAGATGGTAGCAATCTCCCACGGTGGCAGTATGAAAGATACAACCCTTTCTAGGTTTGTTTTGCTGCGTTGTGTTGACTTGGTTTCATCTGTTGAGGGATCAGCTCCTTTTCCAGTTTCCTTGTCTTGGGTGCGTGATGGCATTCTTGTAGTTGGAATGGATTGTGAAATGCACGTTTATTCCCAGTGGCAATCACCTTCCAAGCGGGAACTCGTTAATACAGATTCCTACAGTGGAAGTATACCATGTATAACTAGTGTAATGAAACAAAGCCAGTCAGCTGCCTCAGGTCTGCATCCACCAAAGCGAGCCTTGACCAGATCTATGACCAGCCTGGCACAGAAACTTAGTGGGAAAAGATCTGCCTGTGATCTGTCTACAGAAATGGAAGATTCTGGTCTTTTTGAAGCAGCTCATACATTATCTCCCACTTTACCTCAATACCATCCATATCAGCTGTTGGAACTTATGGATCTTGGTAAAGTACGTAGAGCAAAAGCTATTCTGTCCCATCTCGTGAAGTGCATTGCTGGAGAAGTGGTTGCTATAAATGAATCTGAACATAATCATGATAAGAGGCTCAGATCTCTGACCATCAGTGCTAGTGGAAGTACTGCAAGAGATCCCAAAACCTTCAGCAAAACTGAGACTACAGACTATATTGAAATAGACTCTGTTCCACCATTGCCTTTGTATGCTCTGCTTGCTGCAGATGACGATTCATCTCATTCCTGTTCAGAGAAGTCTAATAATCAAAACAGTCAAAATAAAAAAGATAGACCAGATGACAATTATGAAGATCTCTTTCAAAATCCTGTTATAAGTACGGATGAACTTGTTACATTTGATGCAGATGAAGACAGTTCAAAACCAAAAATCATCGATCTTTCTCAGTATAGCCCAACTTATTTTGGACCAGAGCATGCGCAAGTTCTTTCTCGTCACTTGCTGCATTCAAGCTTGCCAGGTCTGACTAGGATGGAGCAAATGTCGCTGATGGCCTTGGCAGATACAATTGCTACTACCAGTACTGACATTGGAGAAAGCAGAGACAGAAATCAGGGTAAGCTGTCTCCTCCAAGTTAAATGTCCTACTATGCTTCACAACTTTTTTTGTTTGCTTTTGTAAATTTTTCCTGTTCTGGATTATTTTTATGGCTTAGAAAAGTTCATCATGGTTTTGTTTCATAGCCTAATTATTTATTGTGCCATCACAGTATGTTCTGTTTAACTAAAGTTTCAAGACTTCAGACTTGAAAACTGTTAATGCCAGTGTTAGTCCATCAGTCCACATACCATAATTGTTTCTAATTCACTTTTGAAGAGAAAACTTTATTAATGGCTGATGTTTGTTGCACTATGTGGAGAAATTGAGAAAAAAAATTATAGATTTTTTTTATATAATACCACTTTTTCAGTTTCCTGCATGAAGAGCAAATAACGTCAACTCTTTATTTAAATTTTTCCTCTT
>NW_010394663.1:39780-53587 GCF_000710305.1 Buceros rhinoceros silvestris
CTTTCCTTGAAGTGAAGAATTGCAAATTAAGCTGAGATTAAATCACTAGTAGACACAGTATTCTACAGTATTTCTTCTGTTAAGATGCCCAATAGCTACTCTTAGTGGTTTGTCTAAAGTATGTGTAAAAAATATTTAATTCCAGGTGGAGAAACTCTTGACGAGTGTGGTTTAAAATTTTTATTGGCTGTTCGGCTTCACACATTTCTGACAACTTCACTTCCTCCTATACATCGAGCTCAGCTACTTCACCAAGGTAACTGATGTGTTTTCTTAGATGAGGTGTGTGTTAGTGACATAGCTGTACATATGATTGCTATGCTGTTGACGTACCTCTGCAGAATCAGTGAGTTATTTTTTTGTTGTTTTTTTTAATATCGTTCTATGTGAATGTGTGCCATAGCAGAAAACATCTGCGTTATTTTAGGCAGAGGTCTTGGAACAGAAATGCTTTTTTTTGTCCCCTCACAATTTTTTAATTTTAATTTTTTTCTATTTCCCCCAAAACCTAGCTTTTCTGTACTTTAAGTACTATGTTTTTTCAATAACCATCTGCAGGAATAATGCAGTAGAAAAGAGAGTAGATATTAACTTAGTACATATTTGGAAAAAAAAATCTTACAGTTTAATCAGACTTTAAGTGTTTTTTCATATCCTTACTGTATTATCCAATGAACTCTTTCAAATAATTTTCTTTGCTGTGGTTTTAAGTAGTTCCAACCTGATATTGCAGACAACAGAATGATATGAATTTGATTAGGCCTAATCAAATCTAAAGGCTTGTCTGTGATTGCTTTCTTACCCTTTCATTAATCATCATGATAGTTGATGGCATTTCCAATGTCATGGCTGGTCACCCCTCAGTTGCATCAGGAGCTGGAATTTGCTGGGACTGCCACAACAGAGTACCACTGGGTTACCTTTCTGATGAAATACTTTTAGTTGAGATACTTCTGCTGAGTTCAGAAATTGATGAGAGTAAGAAGTGCCTCCAAGGCATTAGCAAAGGTGCTATTGAGTGTGCCTCTGTGCAAAGAATAAAGCACCTCATGGCCCTCACTAGAGTTGCAATTAGCCATAGCCATCTATGCTGCTGCTTACTAATTGCTATTTTCCTCGTGATGTTTTTTCTTCCTGTTTTGTTCTGTATTTCTATCCACAAACCTGTTTTTCACTGATTACCTGAAACATCGCGTTTTCTAGTCAAAGTCCAAATAGTGAGCCTACCTTTCAAAATTTTGTAAACTTTTATCAGTATGTTGCACTTTTTGTCTTGGCTAATCTTAATGCCACCCACTATATTTTGAATTTCAGTCAGTAACTCCGTTCTTTGTAAACTTAAATGAGGAGTTTGCAGATGAAAAACTTATTTTCATCTCTATGAGCTTTCTTTAATAGTTGGTATAGAGTGGCTTACAAATATTCTAAAATTTCTGTTGCCTCATCAGCAATGCGCTTAGAAATCCAAAATAAAAAAAATCACCTTCTTCCCTTCTCCAGTTCCTACCTCCTGGACTTCAGATTTTGGATTATTCTATTAGTGGATCTCTTTAATCTCTTAATTTTTTTTTTTTTCCTTAATGACTTATGTAGGCTTGTCTACTAGTCATTTTGCCTGGGCATTTCATTCAGTAGCAGAGGAAGAACTGCTGAGCATGCTTCCTGCAGTGCAGAAAGGAGATCCGACATGGTCAGAACTCAGAGCTCTGGGTATAGGATGGTGGGTTCGAAATATCCATAGCCTGCGGAAATGTGTAGAAAAGGTAAGCATAGCATTCTGAAACTAAGTAATGAAACCTTTATCAAACAGCTGGCCTCTGGTGTTTACCTTCTTTATTTATGTGGGTTTAAATTTTTAGATAAATTCAGTGTTACTAAATGTTACATGCAGTATTTTTTTGGTACATATATTTTATCATATGACTATGAACTTTTGATGTAGCTTTTTTTTTTTTTAGTACTTTAGGCTTCAAATTCCAGGGCTTTTAGATATTCCATTTTGAAGTGAGTGTACAGTGCTTATTGTGGATGCTCAAGATACAGATTAAGCACATAGTTATTTTGCAATAGGAAAACTAGAAATAGGTTATGGAAAAAGGTTCTCCTTAGAATCCTATCAGAAAGTTGACTAAGGTATTGTGCATCTCCCTTGCAAACTGATACCTTTCCATCATACAAAACAAAACCTTCTATTGCTTTGTTCTGGTTTGGTTGTTGTTTTTTTGGTTTTTCTTTTTGGTTGGTTGGGGTTTTTTTAATCATGACAGATGTGACAATAAGCCTAATCTCATTATCACTTGTTTTAAACTTTTGCAAAAGCCCAGGGTGTTGAGCTGGAAAATGACACGCACAAGATACTTACACAAAGTGCTAAAATGCGCGTCTTGATTTTTACTTTTCAATCTTTGCCAATTATTCATCACTTTGAAACCTACCTGCCTTGCATTAAAAAAATTCCAACTGAAGGTTGGAACTGAAGGTTACCTTATGCTTAATCCTTTTTCCTTTCCAACCTCCAGAAGTAATCTCCTGTAAATAACTTTTCTCCTGTTGTGACTGGTCCTAGCCTGTTTTGCAAGACTTGATATGTCCTTTGATTAACAGAGCAACTAATAAATTAATTTTGTTATGATTTCAAGAACTGATTTCAGATGTAGACATTCCCATTTGATCTGCAAAAAAGCTTCTAGAACTGAAAAAGAATTAGCTAAATGATACCAAACAAAAGCAGGATGTTGAAGCTGTGATATCTTCACACTTTTTTATGTCAGACTCATAGTGAGAGGAGAGATCCTATATTACAGAGAACTTCCAAGCACTATGGGGCATGAGATACCAGAAGCAACAAGTATCTCATATAAGACTAATTTAAATGTGCTTGGTTTGCTTTTGGTGTTTTTGTTTGTTTGGTTGGTTTTTTTTTTTCCTGTTAAACTGTCTTCACAGGTGGCTAAAGCAGCCTTTCAGCGAAACAATGATCCACTTGATGCGGCCATTTTTTACCTTGCAATGAAAAAGAAGGCTGTGATCTGGGGATTGTACAGGTAGGAGACATGCAAGCTGTTACATGGAGTTTCATACTCTCTGGTATAATTTTGGGGAAACATCCAAAAGAAGCACAAATATTACCATTGAAAGCTACAATTTTAGTTCTAAATTATTTACTATATTGAACTGGGTAGTTTTTAAGTTTCTTGTATTTACTAAGGTAATTTAGTTGCTGTTTCTGAAGGTAGATGCTTCAAGTTTTTCTCTCAAATCTGCTATAATTTGAGTCACTGCTTAGTTTTGATTCACTTTTGAGGACTACCAGTGTAGTATGTGAATGTCATGGCTATCTTTTAGAAAAGTATTTGTTAAAAATTTTACCTTAAATTCAGAGGACTGAATTAAGTCTGTCTTTAAAACTGGCATTTCACAGTACAACATTCAGCATTACAAACTTTCTAAAAAGTAGAATTGTCGCTTACTATTAAGAGCTTACATGGGAAAAAACAGTATTTCTCTATTTGTGTCAGGTTAACTGAAAATATTAGTTTTTTAATTTACTGAAGTTTTTGTTACTTTAAAATATGAAGACTCCTATGCTCCCAGAGTGGTGAGAGCCTCTGCATATCGTAATGAAAAGATCTGTGTGAAATTCTACTGGCATCAGACAAAATGAAGAGCCATAATGCATCTAGTAAAATATATAATATTTTTATCAATTGTGTTCAATATGCAGGTCCCAAAAAGATACTAAAATGACACAGTTTTTTGGAAACAACTTTACTGAGGACAGATGGCGTAAAGCAGCATTGAAGAATGCTTTTTCTTTGCTTGGCAAACAACGCTTTGAACATTCTGCAGCATTTTTCTTGTTGGCAGGACACTTAAAAGATGCAGTGGAGGTAAAAAAAAAAGAGAGCTTTTTTAATGTTTAAGACTGTTATATTGCCCCCAAATTATAAATATATTGAATGAGACTTGCATTTTGCATTAGAATGAACCCTGAAGGTTCTGGATTGTTTCTGCTCTTTTCCTCCTTGCTCCACACCACCCACCCTCAATTAATGACAAACAAGAATGCTTGATCTTTACTTTTTAATTCTTTTTTAGCTCTCATATTAATGATGCAAAAAAGGCCCATGGTTAATTTCTGTGTAATAATATTAAGAAGCCTACTTACCATTAACTTGCTTTCAGATTTCTACAATTTCATGTATGTTTTCATCAGGAAGTTTTAGAACTGAAAATGAAGACTTTTCGCAGTGGTGTGTTTTGGCTCCTATTTCATGTGTCTGAATTGAAAAGTTGAGAGGAAATTAATCTCTTTGATCATGAAGGATTTGTATTCTAAAGCTTGAAAACCAAAACATCCAGCTTCAAGAGGTGGCATGTGCACGCTGACCATGATGTATTAAAGCTATTTGATTTCAAAGATCTATTATCATGTCAGACTTAAAGTGAAGAAATTGCAAATCAAATGTTGCATATAATCGTTGTCCACAGCTATTCTGCACAGTTCCTGCTAATTTTTTATGGAATTGGTAGACCTACATATCTCAGTCTGAATAGATTCATGTCACTTTCTGTCTTGTGATCGTTTAACCAGAGGAGAAATTATAATGTTCGGTCTTGCAAATCTGTTTATTTTTAATTAGGTTTGCCTTGAAAAACTGAATGACATTCAATTGGCTCTTGTAATAGCAAGACTTTATGAGTCGGAATTTGAAGTATCCAGTACTTACAAATCTGTACTACAGAAGAGAATTTTGGGAAGTGTGTTTCCAGGAAAAGAAAGCTCAGGAAACATGCACTATGACCCTTTTCTACGAAGTATGGCTTACTGGATTTTGGAAGACTATAGCAAGGCTCTTGACACTTTGATTAAACAGTCTATTGAAGATGAAGAAGGTAAGAATATGAGTATTTTGCCTCTTAAGTTAATTTCAACTATTTGTGCATTTAAGTAGCAGTTTCTTAAAGCATGGTCTGAACAAGACCGGGTGCTGCACAGGTGCTCGCTGTGGCTAATAATTAGCTTGCTCCAGCAGCATAGGTGGTTTTGATAGTAAACGTATTAACTGTGGTGTAATTATCTTGTACCCCATGAATGGATACTTAAAGGATAAATTAAGTGTGGGATTATCAGGATAATGAGAATGACTTTGCAGTGATGTAGCTGTTATTCCAGCAGCAGCTTGAAGAGACAAATTAATTTCATTAGTTAATTTAACTTCATCACAACCTAGGAAAAAAATTCTATTGCACAATGACATAGCAGAGTCTGGAAGACATGGGTGTGTTGTAGCTTTTAGTGCTTGGGAAGAATGGTTGGTCACAATGCTGTAGAAAATATTTTGATATTTACTGTTCTATAAGGAACCCCATGTGGTGCCCGAAATAGCATGTAAGTCTCCTTAAGCGATTCTTTTCCCTGTTCACTTGCTAGCTTTATAGACATTGTAAGAATCAGTTGTATTATTTCCTAAAGTTAATGTTCTAAAGGAAGTTAAATGTGTCAAGTCCCTAGTAGTTAGCATGCTACCTGTTTTCAGTCTTGGCTAGTGAGAGAAGCTTGTGGATTAATGAAGATTTGAATCCACAGAGCTGTATAATTAATTTTAAAAACTGGTTTCAGTAAAAGTTACACACCTCAGAATAATTTCGAGCAAATATAGTGTTCAGTTGCTTCTGTCTTGGTCACATCCTCCTGTATAAAATAATTTTAAAATGTTATTTATTCTTCTTTAATGAGTTCACTGGCTTGTTTGTTGGTGTTCTGCTTTATTTTCTTAATTAAAAGGTACTCCTTCACACACCTTTTCCTGTTAGTTGTGCCATATCTCCTGATAGAGGAAACAATGGGGTTTATCTCAGAGAATCCAGACTCTTTGAAAGCTGTGTGAATTGTCCCATGATCATCATGGTTTTTCATGCTCTGGTTTTGGACATGAAAATAAAATGGGTGCTGCTTTGCTATATAATTCATTTATTTGCGTGTAGTACTTATATCAATAGATAGAAATGTTAATGTAGAAAATACTAATCCAAAATTTAAAATATAAACAAATTTTTAAAGTAAAAATCTTCAGTGAGTTTTAACATCTTATTTCAATTTAGTGATGGAGACTTCAGAAATCTAAACTGGACAGTAACATTGTCTGATTTGACAGCAGTAGAACTGGTGTAACTGCAAGGAAGAGAAATGGAAGCTGTTTTAAATTAAAGGTCTTAACTATGCTCCCTCTCAAGCTTCTGGTTTTTTGTAATGGTTAGATTTGACAATGTCCTCACTCCCAAGGTATTAAAGTTTTAAAGTCACAAACGAAGGTGAAAAGGGGTGTGTGATGAAGTTAGTAATAAATGTAATATTAGGACCCAATAGGCATCTGATGAACTTAGAACTTTGCAGAGGTATTATTTCATACAGAATGGTAGATTTTCCTCATGATGCATATCATTTCAGGTGAAGGAGATGGCCCATCAAGTTGTAACCCTGCAGTGTTTAACTTCTATAACTACTTAAGAACACACCCTCTCCTTTTGAGACGTCATTTTGGCTCTTCTGATACATCTTCCACACACATTTGCCTAACAGTAGAAAATGGATTAGCTGACAAAATCAACCTAGATGAAAGACAGCTGTTTTTCACCACTGCATATGCTCATCTAAAAGCTGGCTGCCCTATGTTGGCCTTAGAAGTGTTATCAAAGATGCCCAAAGTTATCAAGAGGTCAAAAGCATTCTATAGATCCCATAGTTTAATGGATACTAGTAAAGATTTCTCTCCATCTTCTCCAGTTAAAGAGCTGGAAACAAAAGACCAATCTTCCAGCATTGATTGGTCACAGCCAGTATTGAATGGCCTAGGTTCCCCTTCAGATCATTCATCAGGAAAGCATTCAACTCTTTCCTTTGACTGGAGCCAGCCAAGTGTGGTATTCCAAGATGAATACTTGAAACTACAGTCAGACAATGATGAAAGCGGAAGTTCCTCCCTGATGATGAAAGAGCTAAAACCTCAGAAGAAAACTGAAAAATCGTGTGAAACAAGTTCTAGCTACACAGAATCTTTTAGTGTAGTTGATGACGAAGATATTCTAAGTCCATCAGAAGATATAATTTCAGCACAGCTGAAATTTAGAGCATGTCTGAAAATTCTTACTGTAGAGCTTCGTACGCTATCCACTGGTTATGAGGTAGATGGTGGGAAGTTGAGGTATCAACTTTATCACTGGCTTGAAAGAGAAGTAGTAGCTCTTCAAAAGACCTGTGATTATAGTGTTGAAGTAGAAGAGATACAGTCAGGAGCTAGTGTGATGCCAGAGGAAACTGCATTACATGAAAATGCTGAAGACATAGCTGACCAGCAAAAAAACTTTCAGAAAAGACGTCAATGGCTTCTGAAATATCAGTCTCTCCTAAGAATGTTCCTTAGTTACTGTATACTTCATGGCTCTCATGGTGGAGGTTTGGCATCTGTCAGAATGGAATTAATTCTGCTGTTGCAAGAATCTCAGCAGGTATGTGGGGAGCTTACTTTGCAGGTGTTTTTTTGTTTTGAATGCGTTTTATGTTTTTGTTGAAATTTTCCTACTGTGGCATGCACCTGCTTTTTAATAAACGTATCATTGTTTTTAACGCATTATGTTTTCTGTGAGTTACGAGGGTTTTGTTGTTTAGAATACCCTTCCCTCTTCCAAAATTTCTTCTGTTCTCTGCAGGAAGCTGTACTATCTCTGTGTTTCTTGCTTACTTTTAGGAGCAGTCAATACCGATACCTTCCAGTCCTCTACCAGAGCAAAGCTTCATACCTCTCCTATTTGCTTGCACAGCTAGTGCCAAAACAGTGGTGGCTAATCCGTTGCTACATCTTGGTAACTTAACCCATGATATATTACATGCCATAATAAACCTTGATTCACCACCTCATCCAGATACTCAGAACAACAAGGTATATCTTTTTTTATAGTTTCTCAGGTTTGTGATTGTTGTTGTCATTGTCCAGTTTGCTGAAGTCATTAATCTTTTTCTGACAGCGTAAAAACTTTCTGGTATGCCTACCTGTGACAAGTAATAAAACTGTGGAACATAAATATTTTCTGAAGTACGTATCTTGGGCTAAAATAATGTCCACTGATTATTACTTATTATTGAGGTGTTGAGCATCTGCTGTAACAAGCTGAAGTAGATTGCCCTCTCTCATGTTTGTCCAAGGTGACATCTATTACAGAAAACATGCTGTACTATCAGTGTCACATTTGTCTTTATGACAGTTTAATAATTTCTTTTGTTATATCAATGGTAAACTCTACATTTCAATCCTAGAACTAAGTAAATCTAAGTTCTGAAGTATTAAAATTGATTGTCAGCAAAGTGCTGTAATCTCAGACTTTTTTGTGAAAGTGTATTTGCTCGTACAGTAAAAAGTAGTCTGTTTTTTTTAAGTTTCTGTAAGATTTTATCTGTATTTAACCTTGGATTGGAAACCAAGCTTAAGGTTTTAGGTTAAATCTTTCCTGAAGTTTTGTATGTTTAAGGTCCTAAATGTTGTTTGCAAGAGATTTCTAGAGAACACTCGAGATTGCTCAGTTCTTTGTGTTTTAATCAAAGCTTTTTGATCAACAGATTCTCTAGCTCTTTATGTGTGTTTAATTATACAATAAGAAAAGTCTCAGCTATGATAAAAATATGATTGGTGTGATACTGAGTAAATCGTGTGTGTCTGAGCACTGCACAAGAATTGGTCAAAAACTAAGTTTTCGTTCTGAAGTAGAGCCAGGATATTGCTACTGTCTTAGATTATCATGTGTGACTGCTGTATAGGGGTTTAATATGTTGCTGCTTCTTAATTTAAAACATTGCAGCTAGACCTGATCTGTGATTCTGGGTTGGTGGTCTGAGTGCTTCCCCGTCCCCCTCATTGCAAAATGAATTGATTTATTAGAACTGAATTCCGAAAAGGTGGCTTTGTGAGTGATTTTTGCTATAAGTGCTTATGCCTTCCATAGTCAGTCATAAATCTGTGTGTGTGTGAAAGGCTATGTATGATACTAACCACTGTTCACCTAGAGTGTAATATGTTCTATAAAACTTTGTTTTACAGATACATGTAATGCGTACCTTAGCAGCATCACTCTCTGCTTGCATCTACCAATGTCTTTGTGATGGCCACAATTACAGGTAAAAGTCTGTGAAAAGAACTTCTTAGAGAATGGTCAACACACTGTCTCACTGTAGTGAAGATATAATAGTGCACCAGAAGGCAGTGCTCACACCTGCCTGCATCTAGAAGGAGCTATCACTTAATAGTTTTAAACATAACTTTTTTTTTATAAATACAACATCCCACTTTTATGTTTCACAGCTCATTTCAAGCAAATCAGTTCACTGGAACAGTGTATCAGACAGTGCTATTAACTCAGCGCCATTCTCTAAGAACGACAAGCTTAGAAGAATCAGTGACTCCCAATACATCACCTGCTCAGTGGCCAGGTATCTAGAGTTGATTTGTTTCTTTCCTCTTAAGGAAAACTTAATTGTCTGGATCCCTTGTAAGAGCATGTAGCTATGCTCTGGACTTTCTAGTAGTATTTGTAACAGCTCTGTGGTAAAAATAAATTGTTATAATAATTTATCTTCATTTTTCAAGAGCAGTAAGCTAGTAATTCTGGTTATTCACTAAGTCGAGTTATATTGCTTTCTCTTGCTAAAAAATGTGAGTGGGGGCTCTAGTAAAGAGCAAGTAAACTGTTTTCCTGTGCTCTGTTTGCTCCCCCCGCAGGCAACAGATCAGTCTCACTTCCTTATCCTTGAAGTGGGCTTGAAAGGCTATCTTAGTTTGTGCTTCATCTCAGAATGATTGTAATTTTGTAACAACAATTTGTAATTTTGAAACAACCCGAAACTATTGGCAGTGAGAGTTTAAAATGATTTATATTCTTCTGTAACTCTAAACCCCACATAGGACTTCAGGTAATTCTTACCATGTGCTGGAATCTGTGTTAATGAAGCTGCACTGATCACATTAGAGGCAGTGTAAGCCACATAATATAAATCTGTATGAGCATTAGTTTACAGCACTAACTTTAATGTAAGCATAACCAAGAAATGTGCTTTCATATTATGGGATTTGGTTTTTCAATAAGAAAATTTCACATTTAAAGAATTGTTTGGAGAACGTTACGCACCTTAAGAACCTTGTGTTTGGAGCTACTCTGTTTTTTATATTCTTCAAAACATTCTGCCACTGAATCTATGAATTTTAGAGAGAAATCAGGTTGTGATTTGTTTTCTTCCTATTTCATTAGCTGTAAAATTTCTAATGAATGAGACAAGATTGTTAGCAGTTGTGCTTTTAGGTAATATCACTGGGAACTGATTTCTGTATTTTTTTTTAATAGCTTCGCATGCTTTATGTGCACGTGGGACAGTATGACACAAAGCAGAACTGGCCACTGCTGTTTGTACTTTCACCTATGTGCACACAGTCGGAGCCACTCTAAAAACACAACTTTTTGTGGGAGCATAAAACACCACAAGGTGTCACTTGTCAGACAGTGCATAGTTCAAGTTGATGCCCATGATTTTTGCTTGGTTTTACCACCGTGAAGTAGGAATATAGCATTTCAACTTAGCGTTATGATGAAGTTATAGACCTAACTGGTGAGACAAGCACCACAGGAAATTCAATGAGCAGATTAATATTTTTATTTTAATATTTGGGTGCTATGTATTAAATATACTGTGGGGCACTGTATTAAAAGTAGAGAATAAAGAGCTAACCCATTGCTGAAAGAATTGAGGAGCCAGAAAAGAGAGACCTTGAGACACAGGTGGAAGAAAGGTTTGTCTAAGGAACGTAACTAAATGTTGTTTCATAGAGTTTCGGTGCCAGGGAATTAAACGAAAGCTGCCAGTGTTTTATCTAAAATATATCACAAAATTTGAGTGCTTTGTTGTGCTTTTTTCCTCCTCTTATTCTTGAAATGTTGCTATGCATTTCTTTAACTGTTAATCCAAAACATGAAGCTGAAAAGCTATTTAAAAAAAAAAAAGCATGTTGCTTTCTCCTGGAGTTTTCAATTTCCTCTAAAACCTAGAATTTTTCTACGCTAAAAGGTAGTAAATAATGATAGGTTGCCAGTCAAAATGCCCATGATAATCCAGAATATGATCGCAGACACATATTTGCTTTTTAATTTGTTTAGTTTTTGTTTGTTTTTTTTTTTTTATAAACAGGAATAACATCTTTAATACGTCTCTTGAATTCTGCTGGTGAGGAAGCCCAGCCAGGTCTCACAGTTTTACTTTGTGAAATTCTAACTGCGGTCTATTTGAGTCTGTTCATCCATGGCCTAGCAACACATTCTAGCAATGAGTTGTACAGAATTATGGCTCATTCACTTAACAACAAAATGTGGTCTGCTGTCTTTGGAGGAGGAGCTCATACGCACAGTGGAGGACAACAGCCATTAAAGACAAAACCTGGTTAGTTCTGTTGTTTTACTTCAATTTGTCTTATGGGGTTTTTTTAAGAAAATTACGTGACTGCTGAAGGCTTAGAAGTAATTGCTTTAAATACTTTGTGTACAGTAAGAATTCAATATGGTTCTAGATCTGTGAAGAAAAACAAGAATCTAAAATTATTGTTATAGGTACCGTGTAGAAGAGAGTAGGAAGCAGAAGTGAATGTTGGGAAAGTAAGGTTTCCAAGCAGCCAACTGCTATAATGTGAAGGGGTTAAGTTCATCTTAAAGAGAAAATTTTCAGTACTATTACAGCATAATTTTTAATGTTAATTTTAAAGCTTTCCATATATATAGCATAAATATATTTCCGTTTTACAAATACAGTATGTTTTCTCTCTTTGGCAGGTAGGCACTTCCCAATGCCTAGCCCACATCAGGTAGTAGTGTTCTCCATGGAATGCGTGGGGTTTTCCAAATCCCTTACAGCCTTCAGTACTCATAGTCCTACCAAATCTTCAGGCAAGACACTAGATTTAGTACTAGGCCTCTACATGCAGTTTGCTATGTGTGATGATTTTTTTTTTTTTTTTTTTTTTATAGAAAGACAGAAAAACTTCTGTTTGCAAGCCATGACACCGAAATCTAAAGTGAAGTTTTGTAGTAAAGCAGTAGTTGAATTGGACCTTTTTAAAAAAGAAAATTGGCAGTGTTATTGTATTCTTACTACACTACATTTAAATTCAATATTAAATACAAATCAACTTTGACCATGGTTTGAAAGGATCAGAAGTGTTTCATATCTTTTTTGGAAAGCTGCTTGTTTTGCTTTTTGAATATAAGCATTATTATGCATGTGGGTTTCTAAGTGTTTATTCTAGACATTACAAAGAAAAGGTGTCGTGTTACTTGTCAATTCTGATAGTCTGAAACCGCTTAGGAACGCAAACAATCTTCAGGTTTTAATTTCAGATCTACTTAAACTGTGGTGACTTCGTACATCACATCCGAATGTATATATAAAACCCCTTAAACTATAGAATTTTCATTGTTATATTGTATTACTGATATTACATATATGTTGCATATAAAAATGTCCTACCTTGCATTTAAGGAAAACTGAAAATGTAGTCTGTTTAAATACCGACTTTGTCAGACATTTTAAAAAGTATTTTCAGAGTAGAGATCTTTAATGAAAAATGAGGTTTTATTCTAGACCTGATCAGTTTTCTTTGTGGTATTGAATAAGTATTTCTCATTATCATTTTTCTAAAGTCAATATATTTGCCATATCAGATTTTTCAGAAGGCATATCTGGCTCTTATTGGCAATTGTAAGTTTCCTAGATATTGGTAACTGTATACTGAGGTGCGTTAATGCTACTAGAGCAGCAGGCTCCTTTTTTAAAATTACAAGATAATCATTTTTACACAGGAATGTATTCTGGAATGTATACTAAATGCTTGTCTACTGCATGTTTTTCTTAAAAATGAATGCTGTCTACTAATTCTGATTGCAGAATTAGTAAAACTGTTGCTGAAAGAAACAAGAAGCTGAAACTGAAAATTTAAGGCAAGAAGGGACCTTTCTAAATATGCATTTGCAGGAATAATAAGAGTGGAAAAGGGGCCTAGAAGAGCTGTAGAGTCTCCATGTTTGGAATTACTCAGAACTTGAACAAGCTGGGTCATCACCTCAGTCAACCCTGTCCTGAGAAAGAGGTTGGGCCAGGTCCTTTCCAGCCTGCATAGTTTTAGAATTCTGTAGGTTTACTTGTTTTCAGTGTGTGTTTATCTAAAACGAATTCGGGGGAAGGAGTTTTGGAGAAACATCTTTTTCTCTGTAATTTTGAAGGGAAAAAAAAAAGGGGGGTGGTGGTGAATAGATGCCCAGAAAAGCAAAGGAGTCAGATTAAAGTCAGTGGTATTTTTGTGCCTTTAGTGTCATCTCTTTCTCTTCTGACACCCAGAAATGAACACTGAGAAGTGACTGGAATGCTTGTTCCAGTCAGGTGTGACACAGTCTTCTATAATATGATTTAGACTTTGTATAGCTTTCCATTTTATTATGCATAACTAGACTCTTTTCTCTTAATTTACGATTTGTTTAATGTTTTCACTCTCAAATGGAGCTCAAAAGCCAAAAATTCTTAATACTAAATAGTAACATAATAACGCTATATGTCCTGCATGTCTTCTCCTCCTTGCCCTCTGCCACCCCCAATACTTTTATCTTGCTGTGGATGTTGATTTCTAAGTCCCAAATTTAAGAGATTGTAGTACTGTGTATAATGCTGGCCAATAAAGTTAAATGATGTCCCTTTGTCGCGGTTTGAAAAGGGGGGCTAGTCCCC
>NW_010394664.1:0-1814 GCF_000710305.1 Buceros rhinoceros silvestris
CCGGGATTCTGCGGGCTGCTCACAGCCAGCTGGCCGCTTCGAGTCTGAACTCAAAACCTGTTGCCGCTTTTGGATGAAGTTTGCCTATTTGAAGCTGTTTTTATTGTACGGGACTCCAGTTCTTCCTTACACCAACCTCTTCTGCATCACAGTAAAATTTCCAGTGGAAAGAGGATGTCGAAGGCATTCTTTTTCATCTCAAGTTAAGGAGGCCACTTAAATTTTGGCCACACCAATATATTTTTATATTAGAATAAGAAGTTACAGCCACCTTAAAATATTAAAAATGTGAGCGAGATACCTGGAGACAACTCCCACGAGCTAGAACTACCCAGCCGTGTCTCGCAGAGCAACACCGAAAAAGCAACGCTTCCTCCCCGAAACAGTAACGAGGAGTCAGTAAGCTGAGGCTTTGGCAGCTGACGTTTGGTTTCCCTGCACGCTGAGATCACATATGATCCAAACGTACCAGGATGACAGACACCACTGCTGCTCCTGAACAGCTTGTATTTACTAATTAATACCAGCATTCTGCATTCATGTATTATTCCGTGACAGTCTGTCTTATAGTCATTACTTGTGCTGTGCTTTTAGTCTCATTTAGATCTTGTTGAATATTTAATTATAGAACATAATTAACATTGGCTCAGCTGTGATAGGGATGTATGATGCAAAATGAGTATTAAAAATCATAAATTATGAAGTAACAATAGTCATTGGAGTTACAGCAGATTGTATAGTTTAACGTATTTCATTCAGACTTGGTTAAACTACTGCCGCCTCCTGCCCAGCTCAGTGCCAGCAGGTGCCTCATGCCAACAGCCAGCATGCCTGGAGTTAGGAACTGCCGCGAAATCCCAAGGAAGCTGAACAGGTTCATTAATTAAGCAGAAACAAATTTCTCATTTTCCCTCTGTAATGAGGAGTCTCTCTCAAAGGCATCACTATCTGCAAGGCTCTGCTCCTGCCAGACTCTTTCGGCGTAGCACGATTCTTGGTGGTCCTTCCAGCCTGGTGCGCTGTGTTTGCGTGGACTAGGCTGCCAGGAGTGAGCCATTCCGTTTGATAACGGCATCGGCTTGTGCACCCGCAGAGAGATGCAGTGCTGAGCCCGCGCACGAAGGACCCGCTTCACGCTGAGGCACCGCACAGCTGCAGGTGCCACTGGTTTGAGTGGGTCTGCCACAGTGCACCAGCTCACCAGCGTCGTGCGCAGGGCGCACGTGCCTCCGTGAATTCAGGTAGTGCGATCCAGAGAAAAACAAGTGGAGACTCTTTGTCTCTTGAAACCGGGGTGAAGAAGCCCATGATGTCCTTTTGCTGCAGTCAGCACCTGAACTAGCAGCCTCCTGAGCTGCTGCCTGAGGCAGTAAGAAATAAAATCTGCTTTCCCCAGCTGTTCCGGAGTGGTGTGCGGTCACAGAGGTTACCAGGAACACTGGCTGTGACTGTGCTGGTAACGCACATAGGCAGCATTTTTTCTCCTTTTTTTTTTTTTTTAAAAAATGTTCCTTGTACCTACATTAGCTTTATATCAACCAGTTATAGCGGCATTGGTGGCAGTATCGAGTGTGGCCCAAACCGCTGAGCGGGCTTCAGGCAGACCCCTCTCACTGGACTGCGGTGGGGAGCAGTAGCACGGAGCTGGGATTCAGGAGTCTCTTGGTGTTTTCGTAGGTGAAAACTAGTAGTTTTCATGGAAGCAGTCACAGCACCTGAGGATTCTGACTCCCGTTATGAGCTGTGGTCAGAGTGGCCAGCTGCTTGCCCCGAGCGAGTGGTGGGGCTTTCGGCTCCCTCGGCGTAACGCGGGT
>NW_010394664.1:1915-12433 GCF_000710305.1 Buceros rhinoceros silvestris
GTGAGGCTTTCGGCTCCCTGGCTGTAACGGGGTTGCTTCTGAGGGGCCTGTGTGTGGGGCAGTGAGGGGGTTAATGCTGCAGGACTGCTTTGATAATTAAAAAAAAACAAAACAAACCAAAACCCTCTTTGAGGTCAGTGCTCTAGTAAGTGCCTTTTAAAGAAACAATAACATGGTGCAAGAGAAAATATTTTCCATCTCTTCAATAGAAATCTGATAAACCGTGGAGAGCGGCAGGTGTCCGAGGAGATAAAAGGAATAGAGGTGGCTGCAGTTTGGACATGAGCTAGCCTGCCAGCCTGGTAATTAAGTGAGAGCCCCTCTCAGGAAATGCTGGCAGCTAATAGATACACATGGAGATGCCAATTCATTTGCCTCAGCAATATATGTCAAATTTAGCATGAGATTATACGTTCTGCAGTAGGACAAAAGGGCAGGGCTGGGAGGGGAAGAGTTTTCATCTGCCAGTGCTGAGTTCAGGTGGTAGAGATTATTAAGCACTTTACACTTCTCAAAAACGGAACAGTGGGTGAGAGTGGGAGAGAGAAAATGTTCAATTTAAGCAGAGCTTCTAAACCGAATGAACTAGTCACAGGCGTATAAGCGAGCCCAACCACGTCTGCAGACAGCTGCCAGGGGATCCTCTGCTCCGCCACAGCTCAGTGAGTGCAGAGCCCCGGTTAGCAAAGAGCTGGAGCTCGAGTTGCTCTGGGTTGGGTGGTTTATCAGGATTGCTTGGCGTTAGCTGAGTGTGAAATGAGGAGTGCTGCGGTGGGGGAGTGCAGCTACAGGAAGAACAGCGGTTAGCTGAGACTACCCTGTGCTCACAGGTGCTGTGGTGGGTGCACAGAGGAGGCGCAGGAAAGGACCGACGCGTGTGTAAAAGCGTGCTGGTCATCCCGAGCGGAACTGCGCGTCTGTCTGGGCTCGGGGCAGCGAGCAAGCCTCTGCTCCAGACGCTGTCGCTGCAGTGATGGGGCACTCACGCTGGCAGTGCTGCTCAGCTTCTTCTGGTTTGTGGTTGTCCTGGTCTGGAAGAAAACGAATTCTGAGGTCAGCCAGACATCGAAGTGGGGGAGGTGTTCCAGTGAGGGGCCTGTGACCCTGTTGTGTGCACGGGCAGAGTGTGTTTGTGTGTTTTATGGTGCGTGTGCCCCTGCTGAGGTAATTTTTGACCCTTGTGTCCAGTTTCCGTTGTATCTGTCACAGCCAACAAGCACTTCTACAGCATCCCTACACCTCTTGTGTACAGCTGCCTGCATTAGAGGGCAGAGATGCTGCTACCAGTGTGGGCTCTGCCTCCCGTGGTGAACCGGGAGGTGCCGGGGATTGCTGGTGGTGCGTGCACCGCACAGGCCCTCCGCTGCGAGGTTCTGCTGGGTGCACGGTGCTTGTAGAACCGAGGCCCTGATTTACACTGCCAAGTGTGGCGTTAAGGACACGACTATAGGTATTTCAGCTCTGAAACACACACTGCAGCACAGCAGGCTTCTGTCTAAAAAAATCCTCTGATCTGTAAAATTATCAGCATTGAGGCAGCAGAAGGCAAAGCAGGTTTTCCTTTATCTTCCTCTGCCTTAGAGGAGGAATACTCGCTTGCCCTTCAGCGTGATTACAGCCCATTTACCAACAGTTCTTCTTGCATTTCAGACCTACATTTTGGAACAGTCACAAGAAAGAAGTGATTCTTTTCAGAGCCTGGAGCAGTCAGTGCAAGGGTAAAGTTTATTTAACAAAAAGAGTAGTTCCAGCTGAATTCACATTGTGAAATTACAGGTCCATTTAAAGCAAAATAGAAACGGTGGCAGGTCAGAGTCAGGGAAGGAAGATAATGACATCTGCTGCAAAGTGCATCCAACAACCGTCTTCAAATTTTTAAGTTTTTATAGGACATTTTTCTTTTCTTTATATAATTATGGGAAAGAATAGAACTAAAAAAAAATACTAGATGCTGAAAGCAAGCTCGAGGCTTGCTCAGGGATTGCAAGTGGAGACTTTATAAATGGTGTCTAAAACGCTGTCTGATTTCAGAGCTATGGGCTCTGCCCTTCCTGTCATAGACTAGGAGGGACCTCCGTGACCTTCCTGCCCGTATGCGTGTCCGCAGGGGATGTCCTCCCTGCGTGGCTGGCGGGGCCGGGACCTGCAGGGGCACAGTCCCCACTGGGGCTGGCCCTGGCTGCACACTTCTTGCTCTGCGGACATCGCCCTGACCCCACAGAAGTCACCTCGATCCCTTTTGTTCCAGACTGCAGCTGTCAAAATGCAGATTTTTGATGAGAAAGAGGGCTGCTACCAGCTTTCCGTGACAGTATTTTAAACATAGTTTGCCCCTCTTGCTACAGAGACTGGCTGCTACGCTTCCTCCCAGGCACTGCTGTAGTGTCCTCCTGGCCCTGCTCCGAGGGATCCTTGTTAGTGTGACCGTAACGCTGAGGGTAGCTAGAAACAAACCTGGGAACATTTCCTATGTGTCAGCCCGGTGTGTTTGCCCGTAAGAGCTGTGGCAAACACGGAGCAGTCAGGAGAGCCCGTTGCATGATGCGAGGGGCTCCTGCGCCAGGGAGATCATCTCATGAAGCCCATCCTATCAGCTGAGGAGTTATCTATGGCCCTCCGAGGTTGGGGCATGCCTTAGTGTATCTGTCTTGACACCGTAAATCCTGTGGAGCCATTTAAACAGAGACTGTGTTTATAGTTGTCATCTTATGAGTTAAAACAAGCAAAGAAAAAAACCTTAGAAATAACCATTTTCCACATTGTCTTGCCTGTAAAAATACCAGTCCCCACAGTTGTCCCCATTTTCACTGCCCACACAGACATGGAGGGTCAGTTCTGGAGGTAGAGGACAGGGATGTTGAAGTTGCCAGTGAAAATACCTTACCTGCGGGTTGCAGCTCGAATTCGGCCCTGGTTTGGTAGCACCGGTGGATTTTCCTGCTTTGAGCAGAGGTGATAAATGAAGAAACAAGCTGGATCCCTTGTTCTCCCTGAGCAGCGGAGAAGGTGTTTCCATACGCTTGCTTTGAGCACACCTTCACGCACAGCATGGCACTCGCCGCAGCTCCACTCCGAGGTCCTGGTGCTGCCAAGAGCTGCAAGTTTAAAACGAGCTGAGCCTCCCACATGGCAACATGATTTATTAAACCACTAAGATATTGGGTCAGCCTTGCAAATCATTTTAATTATTTCACTAAACAGCTTGTGGAAATAGATCAATAGAAAATATGGCATTTAGGCTTACAATGCTCTGCATTCATTATGGGAAAGAAATTATATTAACTGATTTAGGAGCTAATAATAACTGAAAATAACAATTTAATGGAAGCCTTCCAATGCTGCACTTTGAAAGCAGGATACGGCTGTACACAGTCTACCCATTTTAATCTCAGTCAAGTATACAGAGCAATTTTTTTGACTCTCGGAGAAATGTCAGTCAAGTACCAGTAACTTGCAGCCTTGCAGCATCCCATAAATTACATTGTAATAAAACAAAAACAGAGAAACTGTCAACAACCATTTTTACATACTGGCAGGGTCACACAGACCAGGCACATGAAAAATAAGAAGATATATGGCAATACAGTAAAGTGGAGGGGCACAGCAGGGGCTGTTTTCCACGTGCAATTGCTCTGTTTCCATGAGACCATGGTTTGCGCTGCTGACCTTGAAGGGCACTTCCCACTCTAAAATGTTGAGGGTTTGTCTCAGGCATCTGAATGCTAAATATGTGCTATATACATAAAATAAAGAGAGAGGGAGGAAAACAAACCAGAAAACCCGAATCTCTCCCGTAGAGCGAAAGCCAGGGGTCACCATTCCGTAGCTGGGGTCAGCGCTGCTCTATTACAGTTATTTTACTGCAGCTGAACCAAATTTGGTCCACCGTGCCCTGGGTTCCTTAATGCACACGTGACCGTCACCTGTGCTGTGAAAAATTTTCTCCTGAAATAAGCTGTACGTTGTGGCTGTTTAATGCCTTGTTGGCCGTCGAGTCACTCTGCTGAAGCGCAGCTCGGCTGGGCAGCATGCGAGCGGCAGTCAGCCAGGGCACCCTGCTGCCTGCCGGTGCGACAGCCTGCAGCCTGCTGACAGGCAGCTGTCACTCAGCTCTCTGCTCTGCTCTGCTCTGCAGGCTCTTCTTCAGGCCCTCAGGCTAGAGAGCAGCTGAATGATGCACTTCATCGCACCCCAATTAGCTAGGGATGCATGACAAAAGCCATTATCAGTGAGTTTATGCGAGAAAACACCTTATTTAGCTACTTGGTTCAGCATATTAAGAAAAAAACACGCACCCTTTTCCTCAACTGAGAAAAGCCTGTTCTAGAGCAGAGCGAGTGAAACGCTGAGCCGTGGCAAATGGTGCTGCTCCTGCTCATTCACCTGTCTCCTTACGCTCCATCCAGCTGTTTCGGGAATGTTAAGCGTTGCTCAACATTTATTAAAAATAAATGGCTAGGTAACGAGCCTAAACTCGGTCGACTTTTCCATGCACGTTTATGACCAGGTTGGCAAACACTTCCTGAACCCAGCAAAGCTCCTCACAATTGCTTTTGAGACAGTCTGCTTCAGTGAAATGCTTTAGTCTAGTCTAAGTAGTGTAAGACCTCCCCGGCCTTAAAGTAATGAACTCTTGGATTAATGAAGAGATTTTTATGTTCTTGAAAAATATTGCAAGATGTTCAACTTCTCACATTTGACACTGCGGCAGCTGGATTTGGTTCCACTTAGTTTTAGTATTCAATCGTGTTACAGTTTGGATTTTGACATTTTGACAACTCTTGCGTGTTGCTGACTTCTACGTGCTCAGGTTTGAGCACACCCATTCTGGCAGCAGCGAGGCGAGCCTTTCTTCTGCCTCTCCCTGCATGCTGAAAACTGCAAGGTGGCCACATCAGACCCCCACAACGCCATCAGCGCACCGGTATGTCCTCCGTTCGGTGTCCCTGCGTTGTCAAACCCCGCTCACTTCTCTGGAGACTGAAATGCCGGTGCTGCTGTTCAAAGACGTCAGAATATGAGGAGCCCGGCTGCCGAGTGCAGTGGCACTCAGCTAGCGCAGATACAAAGTCATTAGCCAGCCAGTGGCTTAACCATAAATGCGGTTCTTTTTAACTGGGATTGCGCTTAGCGCCTTGCTGTGTGTTTAACTAACTTGAGACCTTCATACCACTACACTACAAAAGCTGAAATTATACCCAGGCACTTAATTCATTTACACTGTTATCATTGTTTGTAGCACCGAATGATCGTATTTTTACTGCCTTGAACTGAAGTCGCGTAAGTGAATCACAGACATGAGTGTATTTGGTAAAGATCGTAAAAGTAACAGATGTGTCCTTAATCTAACGGTACATTTTCATAATGCCATTGGATTTGGTTCTCTTCAGCTTCTCTTGTGCACTTTCTCGAGTGCTGCCCCCCGCCAGGGTAACAGCTATCACTGACAGACATGGTGCAGTCTAGATCGTCACTTGGTACAGCTGTTCTTTTGCCTGACAGATTTAGATGTGCACACCATGCCCTTTCCCAGAGACGTAGCAAAGTTCCCAAGGAAGTGCAGCTCCCAGGCTCGCGCTCTGCCTGGCTGTGTCATGACAAGGCACTTGGACCAGCTGCTTCCCGCTTTCCAGACCTCAGAGCAGTGGACAGTCCTGAGACATGTGATGGTCCCTTCAGGAACCGATGGGTGTTTTCCTTGTGCTCCCGCTGTCCCTGCTGGCTGGAAAGGCAGTGACTGTTCTTCCAGAGCAGCGTGCGCAAACACGAGCTGTGCACTGGGACCCTGGGCAGGAGGTATCCCGAGCTGGGAGCCCAGCCCCGACCGTCCTGCCTTCAGTGCTTTCGAGGGGATCACAGAAAGCAGAGAAAGAAAAAAAAGTCCTCACCGTCACGTTGGTGATGCTCCGGGGGCCCCAGAGGACTGATTCTCTGAGCACATCGCAGAACACGGACTATGCCCCAGCGCTGGCTGCCCAGTGCCATGGGAGGGCACTTGTCCCAAGGGGTAATTTAGTTACGAGACGCTTGGCTAAAGCCTGGCCGAGCTGCTCATATCTAGGTCACAGCAACCCACCGTGGTGCTCTTCTTGGGAGGAAAGGATGAGGCAAACTAAGGAGCTGTGCCCGAGTCCCAGCACTGACCTTCCTCACACCCGTCCTAACAGGACAGCAGCTCTCCCGGTGTGGCCAATGACACATTTTTAAAACTGCAAAGACAGCTGAGCAATGACGTGCTGACAGCTATCAGTCACTTGGATCAACCCTGACAACTCTGGGAGCACTGAAATACAACTGCCCAGAACAGGAAGTAAGTTACAGCATGTACATTAAAAAAGTCTCTGCCATGAGAATTTTGAGCTAAATCTCGTGGTTACCATAGACTACAAATACAGAAGCACTGTATTAAAAAATGAAAATAAAAACTATTATAAAAACCACAGCACTTGGCAATCAGAAGTATCCCACTTATTTTTACTAAAACAGCTGACTTCGAGTCAGCTAAATAGCTTCAGCTGCCTAGCTACTACGTGCATCACCCTGAAACCCAAAATGATTGATACTCTCTGGATTATCGGAGCAATTTACAAGCCCGAAAAATATTTAGTCATGAAGAATTCCTATTCCAATTTTGTTAAAATATCAGTGACTTCAGATTTTTCAAGGAAAATGACAAGAAAATCCAAAAGTAACAGCCCATTTTATGTAGTCACCTGTGTTTCATCCTGTGTAAGACTCGCAAAGTCTTACCTGTTGCTTCCTGTTTCAAGGGTGTTAACACAGAGACGAATTACAGTTTGGGACAGATCTGGTCATGGAATGGGGAAAAAACAAAAAAGCTTATCACCTCCTTTTGCATCTTCCCCAGAGTAAATCCCAAAAATGTCCTGTTGGAATAGTATAACCCTCAACTGAACTCTAAGGATTTTTGAGCTATTTATCAAGACCATGGTCATCTAATTTGTCTTAAACTACAGCTGATTTTCCATACGAGATTTAAGAAACATTTTAACAAGGGGAGAAAACCAAGTCTATAGGCAACAAGTAGGGCAATGCTTTAACTAACGCTACAGCCCAGTCCACTTTGACTCTTAATGTAACTGATTTGCTTGGACTGTCCATAACCACCGTAATTAAAAGGCCGGTGGTCACCAGGGGAGAACCAGGAGATTTCAATCCACTCACGGACATTAGTGTGGATCCTTAAAAAAAAGCCCTCTCATGCCGACCCACACATTTCCCCCAGCTGGCTCCACTTACAATGACACCCATCTGTACCCGGCAGAGACTGTTGAGTTCTGGAAGCATGGTCTAAAAACAACAACAAACCCCTTCCCTCCCTTTTCCTCATCCCCTCTCAAAGCAAGTGGCTGTGCCCAAAGAACGGGCACCGCTGCTGCTCTGGAGCAGGACAGGGTGATGCAGGAGCCCCTCACCACTGCCCTGCTGCAGTTCTTCCAGCCTGCATCTCATTCTCTTCGCGTTAGGGCCTCTTAATTTTCCTGTTGATGTTTCTATGGGCTAACTGCAACTGCTCCTATGTGGACAAACCCCAGACCGGTCCCACGCGTGCACGCAGCCCTGGGCAGTGCCTCTGGGCATCTCGCTGGCCTGCTGCATTGCGGCCCAGTGATCTCCAGTACTACAAGGCTGCCAGGGCACAAAAACACCATAAAAGCCCAAAACAGAAAAGAAAAAAAAAAAATCCCACACCTTTTCTGTGCTGTGAGTGAGTGTTTTACCATCCAAACATGCTCTTTATCCCTCAGCAGTAATTCGCGTATGTTGGTGTCTCAGCACTCCTTCTGCCTCAGCTGGTGGCAGAGAGCCCCAGGGTGATGCTGGTGGTGTCCCTGCCAGGGTGATGGTGGTGGTGTCCCCGCTGGCAGGCAGCTCACCAGGCTGCAGCGCCGAGCTCCCTTGGCAGGGCTGGAGCGCTCCCAGCAAAACCAGGCAGCACACTCGCTCGCTACAAATTAATATTCTCACAACAATCATCTCCCCTCCAATCAGTCTTTGCTAAAAGCATTAATTAAGACTTTAACATTTTTGATCCCATCAATTTTCTGTTCTCTTCTTATTAAAGAGAGGTACTGGAGGAGTCTGACTAATAACTGCCCGAAGTTTGGGGATAATGAATAAATGACCTTTGCCAGCCTCTGGCTAAGCATGAAATTTACTGTGTGGTAACAAAAGCAGCGGAGGCAGCTCATACATTAACCAAGCTAGTGTTGACACACACGGTTAGGAGCACATTATTTACGTACTAATGCTATGTGAGACTAGGCTCCAAAATGTTTTATGCGGGAAATGAAAAATGACATGCTCAGACAGTCTCTCGCATTCTGCCTCACAGCGTGAAGCTGTGCGCTCACCCGTCTTCCCACTGGTGGGTCTCTGGCCTGCTTGCCACGCACAGCGATGTTTTCAGGGCTGGATGCTTTATTGTTCTCGGGAGTTTTGCCAGAAAAGGAGCATACAAGGGACTGGGTAATTTTGCTTTTTACTTGCTACATCTTGGCACTTCGAAGGTCACCTGTGTGCTGATGAACTACTTCTGGTCGATGTGGTTTTACATGTGCATGGCTCTAGCATCAGCTCTGTTACGCTGCTGTAAAGCCATTCATTTTTGTAGAAATCCATTAACTCACAGCGAATTTATAGCCGTATAACTGTGACCAATCTACGGCTGATGGCGCAGACTGGAAATATTACAAGGAAAAGTGCAAGGTTCTATTGATTTTCTCTCAGGAAAACTGTGTGTTTCCTTATGATTATATTATGGATGACTCAGCTCTGGCCCCTAACAGCCATCACTCGTGCTTCCCAGCCCTGCCTCTTGCTGGCTTTGCCAGCAGGACTGTGCCGTCCCCCAGTGCCCAGGGACGTACCCACCCCACCACTGGTGCTGGAGGACTTTCTGCCCGGCTCTGCATGGCACTGCAGGACACAGGCCACCTTTCCACGGCTCTGCAGTCCAAGCACTTACTTATTCCTAATCGATGCTGACAGCAGACAGCATGAGGAATGCTGAGATTTATGAAAGAGCAAGATTTGCCACTAGCCTCTGTGCATTACGGGTACAGCAAACCTCACTCTGCCCTTTGTAAATACAATCAGCACGAGTAAGGCAGTTGCCCTTTTCAGAAGAAAGAGCACTCTCAAAGGACAGATGTTTTAGCAAAAGCCCTTAACACACTCACAAGCAGTAAGGCTCCACATGCTTTATACTTTGCCATCAAAACATTTCTGATTTCTTTAAGTGCTTTTTGAAGACTAAATACTGTACCAAAAGCTGCAGCCTCCTCTTCTGCCGGTTGTTTCCCTGCACTACACAAATACGGGGACAAACACAGGCTGTGCACTTCGCAAAAACGCTGTCCCGAATGTGGAAACCAGGGCCCCGAAAATTGGAGGTTTGAAGGCAGAAACATAGCGAAGGTAAAGGTGGAGCCAGGTTATCTTGGCCATCTGCTCCCTTGCTGAAGTTATCGTGTGTGCTGGGAATGTTTTACCTCTGCCCACATGTGGGTCTCCTCTGGAAAGAAAAGATGCCTTCTGCGCTTGTTAGAAGAGATTTTTCATCAAATCCTCAGGTTATTGTTTAGCAGTTCTGAGGTTTTTCTAGTGACTTGGAGTATAAGAATTGTTATTTCTACTGCAGGACACTTACTTCTGATCTCAGAAAGGATAAAAGAAAAAGTTATTTTTAGTTGCAGTTTCAATATTTTTTTCACCTTTACTGTGATTAAAGTCTAAAAGACCTCGATAATTCTACTCCCGCCACTGCACACAAAACTTCCAGTTGCTGCCACATCCCTGCGCAGGTAACAGGCTACAATACAAAGGGAAGTACAAGATGAGGGATTTTCTCCCATTTCTTCTGCAAACCACACAGCATGACATTCAAGACATAATGTACTCTGTAAGTGATGAAATGGAAGTACCAGAGCAAAGCAGATGAGCCGTTTACCACGAGACCATGCTGAGGTATGGCTGAAGCTGGAATAGAAGTGTAACTGCTCCTAGATAGACGTGCTCCACTGCTTCAAGCATCAGCTATCGATTTACAGAAATTTAGGCAGATCTCCCTCTTGTAGAGAAATGTTTTGGTTCTCTCGTTAGAAGGACGATGAGTCACTGAGCAATATTCACTGCCCTTGACACGAAGCAGCCAGCAGTGATGATGAGCTCAGCAGAGGATCCACAGTTCAAACCCAGGCAGGCTTCACTTTTGTGACCAGCCTTTACTCGAAGGATTAGCGCTCTTGTCACATTACAGACTCCACACATACCTCTGCACTGAGTAACTGTGCTGGAACACGTTCCCAGACCTGAATACCGGGATTAATTTAGCATGGCCTGACATCCAAATCTACTTGTGCACCTGTCTTCCCTTCAGGTTAAAGAGACTCGCCCTCCTGTGTGCGTATGGAGGCCAAGGACCGTGGGCTCCAGTGCCACACACCAGTGTGCTTCCAGCCCTGCAAGAACCACCTGCCCCAGGTCCTTCGGAAG
>NW_010394664.1:12526-29618 GCF_000710305.1 Buceros rhinoceros silvestris
AAGAGCAGTTCTGGTTTTTGTGGATTATTTTTTATGGATTATTCCCCAGTCCACAGGATACTACAGCTGGCACTAAAGGGAGGGAGGAACATCCTTACAGATTTTATTGCTTTGGATCCCCACGGAGAATGCGCCCCAGGACAATGTGCTACAACACAGCAGCGTGTATGAAACACCAACGCGTTTTGGTCTCACACCTAGCAAGACTATTCCTAGAAAAAGCAATTTCTGGCCATCTGAGATACTGAAAATCCCTTCCTACCCTCCTTCTAGGAGAGGACTCGGGTATGAGGCGAGGCAGTGGCATGTCCTGCTTTTGCTCCACAGCTCCTGCTGACAGAGGTCTGCTGGCACTGTAGCTGTCGGTTTTCCATTTCCACAGCTAAGGTCCTTTCTAAAGTGCTACGCAAATGGAAGGATAAGAATCACAATCAGATAGATAGGAAATTTTAAAGAAGTACTTCAAAAAATTCAGCTACTGAAGGTTATGTTTCTTTACCAAGCCATCTAATTATCTCATTTAAAAACCCAGGTATTTTGGAAGGGAAAAATTACTGCTGTATTTACTGTAAAAAAAAGCTTTTTGCTTCATCAGAGGAAAGCCCACTTGGTAAGACAAGTGACACAATTAATTTTTAAAAATCTGACTATATTTGAAACAAAAATTAGAATGAGGTCTGGGGAATGCAACATTCCAGGTTGATTCATTTTCATTTTCCACTGGTTGACTCATCATTGTTATTCAGAGAGGCCTGGAGAAAACCAAAGCGACTTACCTTGAGTGCTCCACACGTCACGGTGCCCATCTGAGCAGATCTTGCATCACCGGCCCGGAGGTGACTGCGGCCATCACAGCCGTGACCAGCCCGAGTTCCACCACGGGGTTTGCAGATTCGGGGGGGGGTGTCATAACTAACTGATTTCAGTTTTACCTTCCTTGTGATGCACCTTTCCTCAGCTCGCTGTGCTGTGACAAGGCAGCGAACAGGCACAGCCAGGAAGCCACCTCACGGGAGCTTCGGGACACAGGGAAAGGCACACACATCTGTAAAAACTTTATTTCAAAATCTTTTTATTCAACTGTTATTCAGCAATATACAATACAGTTTATAAACAAATGTCTTACCTTGTTTCCAATCTTCATTTAAAAATAAATATTATTGACAGTGAATATTAATTATGGTAAGATGTACCTTTTTAATTAAAATGTCTCCAAAAGAAATAATTTAATTAAAAAAGAAAAAGGAAATCCAAAAAACCTAAACACAATCTACTAAAAATATTTCCTTTCTTAGGAAGGGCTTTGACCCAATTCTTTACATATTGTCATAAAGATAACTGCTCAACAGTTCGTGCAAAATGAAGAGTCAGAGGAGAGATTTAGAAAAGAAAAAATATTACATTAAAATAGAGCAATCGTAAGTGCCATGCACGGAGCAGGGCTTTACACCGTAGAGTCTGGAAACTAGATGCATTATTCTATGTGGTTTACTTTCTGTGGCATCCCCAAAAATATGTTTTCCCCCCCACGTAGAACTGATCATGCTTCTTTCAGTCTCTCTCTGTCCATCTTTAAAACTGCAGGTATTTTTTCACCAGGGGTTTGTTCTGGTTTTACACAGATTCGTTTTTGTTGGGCTGAGGAGGAAGCAGTCTGTCAGTGGTTTACTAACAGGTGTACAAGCTTATGCAGTAGTAACAGGGACACATAGAGGAGTGGGTCTGTAGCATAAACAGGTCCTGTACCTAGAAAAGAAAGAGACGAGGAAAAGAAGGGGATTTTATTCTTTATCTTTTCCAATATAGAAGATTAAATGCAGAAGAGAAATATAGGAAGATTTATTTTTATCACTTCAGAGCCAGGGGTCAGAAGCTTAATTTTAATAGTAAAGCAGCATCCTCAAGCTATCCAACTCAGATAGCTTTCCTCTCCCCTCCCAAATCTAGCTCCTCTTAGGTCATTTCATTATGCATTACTAATGGTACGCCTAAACTTGGCTGAAGCCAAGTTACCAGCAATTGAGATTTCTATAAATACACCTTAATCTGGTATATAGTTTCTTGAGAAATGACAGGTATCAACCACCCATTACTTTAAAGGGAAATGACAAATGCTGCGGCTGTACTCCTTGATTAACAGGACATGAACCCATTTCATTTGGAATGGGAACAGCAAGACCTTGACATCTTCTTTACCTTTTATAGGAAAGAGCAGAATTTTAAATTGAAAATGTGCACGGGAGCTACAGAAAACAGAGGTCAGATGTGGAACACATCTGTTACAGTCATTCTGTCCAAACCCACGGAGGACAAGACCGCTCCCACGCCTATGAGGTAAGCTTATGCGGCACGATACAGGGCTGCAGCAGTTGTTATGTACATGCCGTCATGGGAAAGCAGGTGCCTGCAGCCTTACGGCTGTAGGAGGAGGATGCAGCTCTGCCTGGGCAGGAGCAGGGGCAGGGGCAGGCACTGATGCCTTTGCTCTCAGCGAGAAGAGGCATCCATGCCCATACTGTAGCGAACAAGGCTGTCCCTGCCTCATATCCACTTACACGAAGATACTTGTTCAGATTTTTTATTTTGTAGTTACCTGCACCAACAAAAAGAGGTATTTACCGTGTGCCACCATGATCCAGCTCCTCTCCCTTGTGTGAGTGCTGAGCTATAGGGCTGTGGTCCATGGGCGTCGCTCTGCCAGGAGAGCAGGACGCACAGGCATGGCACGGGGTGTGGGGCTGCTCCATGTCTGAAACAGGTCACTGCTCTGCTGCTGGGCAAGGGCGAGAGTAGACCGTTCCTAGGGAGAGGTCGTGCTGTCCTGATGCAGCATGCACCACTGCTGCAGAACAAGAGGTTCTTCAAGAGGGGCTTCCACTCCCCAAGGTCTGCGGAGCCCAGGCTGGACTGGTCCACAGCAGCAGCGGTTTGGGTCTCAAGAGCCAATGGGTGACTTTCCAAAGCCATGACATGTGCAGTCGTCTCCAGCACTGATGTGACAATACAGGGCTTCACACCCATGACTCGTGTCTCACTTGGCCATGGAACATTTCCACAGGGGTGAACGCAAAAGCAGGAGCCCAGCTGGAGCTCTGCCTGGCAGCTGGAGTGCACAGAGGCACCTGGGGAGGCTTCATCAGTGAACACCCGGCATATAGGAGTAATCAGTGCCCAAAACACTGACAGCCACCCAGAAAAGTGACTGTCAGAGCCACTTAGCAAAGCGTGAAAGCCTAAAAAATCAGGGGTTTGTGTTCAGTATCTGTGAAGAAGGAATCGATCCAGTTCTATTTAGCCAACACATTGCAAGCACCCTAATGTGAATACTTTAGTCTTGGTCTCTAGGAGATGAGAGTCTCTCTCAGCTGTGGCATGATCAAAGGACACACCTCGAATGGTTCCTGCATAAACCACTGCTCTTGGGCTCGCTGTCAGGCTGCCTCATGATCTATACATTTCTCACCAGCAAAGCTAGAGTGTTATTATCCAGTGTGAAAAAATAGGTCATAGTAATGTGATGTGCAACTGAGGAACTCAAGGAATGTCCCCATAGTGCTAGCTCACAGGCGTCTAGACTGTGTGGAGATTATGTAGTTATTAAGGTTTTAATTAAATCCTTGCACGCACAAACACGTGGCTAAGGACTGCCTACATATTGACTGCCTGCATTAAGATCAATATAGGATTTTTCGTTTTAAAGCTGAAAGTCATTAACAAACACAATTAATTCAGGTAACTAAAGGAGTAACTCATTAAATTCTTGCAAAAAATATGAGAAGAGTGTGCAGAGAAGTGCACAATGGCTGCTAAAGCTCAGGTTCCTGGCCAGCCCATGAGCCTTTCAAACACCAGTCCCAAACGTTCCTGCTGCTCAGAGGCAGCAAGGCAGGAGCTCACCAGCTCCGAATTGCCTTCCCTGCCCCAGGAACCCACCCAGCAGAGGCGAGGTGCAAGGAGGGTCTGGCCCTGGAGACCTGCAGCAGGATAAGCAATGCCCTGCCAGCACTGAGAGGCTGAGGGCAGCGGGAGTCCTGCCAGACCCCCCCGGCTCTGCGGCAGCCTGGGTGCAGACAGGGCTGTGACAACCATTCCCAATGCTACCCTCTGCAGAGGGGAGGTCCTGTTGTTCCCTTAAAAAACACACCGTCAACGTGCAAATACATTATACCCTACAGTTTTAGCAAGGATAAAACCCTACCAACAAACAACCTACATCATCGAGTGAAAACAGGGTGCTGACTGGGAAGGCTGAAGGTAACCCCCCATTTTCTGTCCACCTGACGTGTCTGTCCATCCAGCCTGACACGCTATGAAGTGTCTGAAGACAGGCTGCTTATTCACCAGTCGCAGTCACTGGCACAGTGCACCCGCGCGTCCAGTCAGCACATCCCCATTTCCAAGCTGTCAGATGGCTCTCCTCACTACTGGGATGTGACACAGCTGCCAGAACGCCAGCGCAGGACAGTCCCCATGTGCTGTGGCCATCCCCTGTGCCTGAGGATGGCAAGGGCAGCTGGCACTCCTGGCAGCTGCGCACAGCTCGCAGGTGCCGAGTTTGGGCCATTCCCCACCTGCCCACCCCTGCGGTGAAGACTGGCCTTGGGTGGTTATTGTGCTCAGACCTGAGGGCAGTGAGACCCCAGTTTTCCCTTCCAGGGCTGAACTTGTTCTTTCAGCGAGCACGACTAGGGTTTGAGGCGACGCTGCCAGTTACTCAAAAAGAAAGCTGTGCTTTTGTAAGTGGGGAATCCCCCTGGGAACGCCGAGGAACTCAACCTGGGGAAACAGGCTCTTGAGGCTCAAGTGCTCTTACAACCATCATCCTGCAGGGCCGCAAAGGCCCCCAGGTTGGGATTGCTTCTGAAGAGAAGTTAGTCAGTTAGTCGCAGCTCCACGCAGTACCGTGTGCCTGCTTACCCAACCCTTCCCGCACCGGTCTTACAGTTATGTACTAGGTTAAGTCTCAGTGCAGAACTGTGAATTAATGCAACAGTCCAGTTTTTATTGTCTTTTCCTCTTGTAGAAATTGCTGTTGGTTTTAATCTACATTCTCCATCTTCCTAATTTAACAGAACGTGAGTTCGGAGACTGTTAACAGAATCTCAGCACTCAAATAAAACATTTTTAAAAAGTATTTGAAAGCAGTTATTCTTACTGAATGCCAAATACATGCTTCTTTTTTTCATTCTGATTTGGTTATTCCGCTCTAAGACTTCAGGCAGCCAAAGCAGATACAAGGAACTTCAGAATTCTCCTCCTCTGAATGTAAGCAGAGCAGAAATACAATTTCCGGTAGCTTCTCCCTATTGGGTTATCCTTACCGCTTTTCATGACAGGTAGTACTGATTATAAACAGCTGAACTTAGTGTCCTCAACTCTGCTTTCACTGCAGTAGTGGAAGTCTTGACTTTAACTTGATAAATTGCTGCATTTGTAGGTGTAAACGCACAGAGTGTGGTCTCGACCACTAGGGTGTGGACATGCGATTGGCCCAGGTTTGAGAGCAGAGTTTCTGTCCAGAGACTTTAAATCTGGAGCACACAGTTACTTACAAACTACAGACACTGACAAGAAAGTATTTCATTTATATTTTGAATATGCATTTGGCGTCTCATTATTGTGAGCTTATTTATCACTACACAGGTTTACAATTTTGCTTTTAAATTATGTATGTGCACAAGGCTAAAAGGGAAGGTCTACCACTAAGCAGAACAATAACAAATTGTTCTGTTTGTGAATGGTAAATTGCTCCCTGGCATCACTCATCCTCCTTTTCGATTTACAACATAATCATGTTTTACTGTAGTTTTCTATTTAATAATTTGTTTTGTGCCAGCATTCATCAAAGTTTGGCTTAAAACAGTTCATCCAATTGAAAACAAACATTAATTAACCAAGTGACTTGTGATGCATACGGAAAAAGGTACGACTCTTCTACGAGCTATCGTTAACCACTGGCCAAACCCCAGAGTTCCCAGCAGTTTCCTATTTTTCTGCCTAGCAAGAATCTGAAAAGTCCCTTGATGTCTCTTGCTGAGATGCTGGTAAAATGCAGTGGCCCATGTAATAAAAAGCTCAAGGGCATCAGTAGCCTATTTTCCTTGAAAGATGAGGTAACACCTGGAATCTGACTGTTCATGATGGAGCTGGGACCCCGCTCGGCAGGACCACGAGACATTGCTGGGTACTGGCCTGTATGCAGTGACCTGTTACCCTCAGCCTGTTCCCTTACACAACAATGTTTAATTAAAATCTGAAACCTGGCATTTCCTGAAGAGGTGAGGGATCAAACTGACCATATCAACTGATTTATTCTCTTAGTCCAAAAACTACACTGTGCTTGAAACAGACTCTGGGAGAAACTGCTACTGGTCTCTTGTATCTATGGAAAAAACAGGGGTTGATACGGGTTGTTGGTCAAGGATCATTGCAGGCAATAACCTCCTAGAGAAAACAGATTTTCTCTCACTGATGCACATTTGGAGCATTTCCACTGAATTCAAGGGAATTTACCACACTTCAGATCTAAAGGCTTCTTAGAAGTTTTGAATTAAAAAGGCACCATTAACTAGAGTGACCATACACTTACTGAACTGAGGAGATAAGAAGCTACACCACATCAGAATTACTCCACGGTCTGAGACATGATCTGGTAAGCTGCATATATCCTCCTTCCTTCGTCCACTCTGGAATACTTCAGGCACAACTCACACACTGCATTGTGCAGTCGGATTGTTTTTAGAGGCTCGTCACTGGTGCCTTAACCTTCCTGCTCCTCACCAAGTGCTAATTCTCCAGAATACTCTGCAGAAGGGTATCCAGAGCCTGTGCTAACTCTAGCTCACTCTCCCAGCTAAACCCTAGAGCACTGCACCTAACATGAGCAGCTCTTGCTTAAAAAATCATGTGGCATTATGGAAATCTGTGCAAAAAACCTGAACTATCGGGCTCCCGCTGCTCCTGGCTTTCAGCGGGCTGTGGATCGTCATGCACAACTAGACACAGCTCCTGAGCTGCCTTTTGGTGTCGCTAGTTTTTGGCAATGGTGACTTACCACATATTTATAAGCAACTGCATGGGATGTGCTCACCATGGAACCTGCCTAGAAGGCATGAGGACAAAATTAATTTTCTGCCCACCACACATTTTTATTTATGATTCGCTAAATTTTGAAATAGCATTCCATAACTCATCTCAAAAAAAAAAATAGAAGTCAGCACATATATTTATTTCTACACAACCTGCAGGCAGAAGCTAGCAATCCTGCCTTCTTCCTTCATGTCATCAAGGTTTTTAAGGTCAAGAGTAAATCTCACGCAGTTGGGTGAAACTGTCAGCCTTGCTCTCCACACCCTTCTTGAAAATGCCCACATTTCACTTTCCTTGTCCACACCGTAGCCTCAAACACTCCAGGAGCCGATTCACTTGGAGCCAGGCCCTTGAGGGGCTGCTCTTGGGACCTGTCCTACACTGCAGAGAGCCAAATAACTGCCCAACCACTCCGAATACCCACTCCTGGAGGAGTGAAGGGAAAACTTCAAGAAAACACCAACACTGATTGCTAAGACGCTGCAAAAGGATATATGCTATAGGCAGTGTCAGTGCAGGCTAGGAACATACCCCGAGTACTTGGAGAGAGTCGCTCGTTCCGTAGAGATGGTACAGCTGAACTCCTCGATGTGGGTCTGCATTTCAATCAGCCCGTAACTTTCCTCTCCTGAGACCTGCAGCTGGTCTCTGCTTTGTAGTACATTCCGATAAACAGATTTCTGCTTCGGTGTCCCTGAGATGATCTGTCCTCAGTAAATATTTCTTAAAGAGACCCAAAACATGCAACTATGGATTTGTTTCACTTCCAAAGTTTTCTGCAGGTCCATGATCTAAAACTAACTTAACAAAACCAAGCGCCATTAATCCACTCCTTGACGCTTGAATAATGAGAGATACAAAATCATTTGTAATCTGATTTGGTGAGAAATGAATTCTGAACTAAAACATATAGAACCTCCCCCCCGCTCCCCGCCCCGCCCCGCAACTGCATCAGTGATACTTCAGGTGTAGATGAGCATCCAGCCCTACACGTCCTTCTTCAGCACTGCTATGTGAGCAAGTCCACAACATACTGATACACACAAGCGGCAAAAAGCACAACTCAAACTACCCAAACCACGAGGCAGTGAAGAATACTGGCAGCGGAGTTCCAGTCACTGGCCTTTGCACTGAGTCTGGGCCACAGTCTCCAGTTTTTCATTAGAAACAGGAGGTCTAAAAAGCTGTGTTGCAAAAAGCAGGAAAGCCAGATACGGTCACACAATGCTGTAATCGGCACCCGAGGAGAAGACTTGCAGTAAAAGTCACCCTGGAAGGAACCACAGATTTCACATTCTGTCCTCGATACCAGCTGTAAATATTTGCAACCCAGAAGTAAAGAACAAGGTGCTGTGGTTCTCACTTCGCTGTCTCTTAGAGTGTGTGTGACTTGATCAGGATTAGGAGCAAGCTGCTGATGTAGTTGTAATTATCACTCCACTCAGAATTACTGGAGTTAAGCAGATCCAAGTGCTGATTATCCAAGGATTTTTTTTGAAAAATAACCCTGTCCTGTCCATCCTTAAAGAGCAGAGCTAAGTACATTAGCAGAACACATGCTGACACACAGAAAACGGCTCTACTGAGAGCGTGTGCCTGAAAAAAAGCGAGCCTGTGCTCCAGAGGAATCACCTTTTTGCTATAAACAAACGGCAACGTTTTGGGAGTGGCCCACAAATACACAGCCCCTCCACGCATTTCCACGGATTGGTATTTGCCAGGTATCAGCTATCTAGAGACACTGCTGCGCCCCACATCTAAGGGAGGCCAAGCTTTTACCGAAAAAGCCAGCAAGGGGTTGTTCGGAAAAAACTGTGGACACGGCAGTGCCCTCTTTACACGGGAGCCCTCCTGCTCCCTGGTGTGAGAAGGACCCAGATTAGAACACCGACTTTAAAATTTATGAAGTAGTAAAGGAATTCTAACTAAACTGGTGTGGTGAATTTTACACACGAGCAACAAAACAGCAGACACAGAAGACGATGTCTGCTGGAGGGTTTACCAACTGTGCTCTGCCTCATTTCGAAGCCGCCGCCAGCACGTGCACAGGATGCTCTACTTCCTAGCCACGACCACGCCAATGCAGGGCAAGACCAGAAATTATGATAACTCGTTGTGTGGTGGTACCGTCCCCCTGCCACTCCAAGCCCACTCGAGCCCTGAGGTGATTCCTCCCCCTCCCCGCCCCTGCTTCCTAGGCCACGAACCAACCCAGGGCGAGCCAGGCTCAGACTGCAGAAGGTGGCAAACCACAGCACTGAGGCAGCGCCTTGCTGCGCCGGGCGCGGCTTTCCCAGCCTTACACTGCTCTCTCTGTCCCCGGGGGACAGTCACCTCCTGACAGCCTGCTGCATCCACACTTGGCTCATGGTAACCTGGTACATCTGTACTTGAGTCGAGGCCAACAGGAGGGCGATACCGAACATCAGAAATCAACGGTTTCTGGGTCTGCGCAACTGGCAGAAAATACCAGAATATTATGACATCTGAGGTGGGGCAGGCTGGGAAAACATCTGACAAAAGTCGGTCATCTCAGACCCTATAAATAGTGATCCTAAAGCGAGACCCTGTGAGCTCTCCTGGATCCCAGGGCTGGATCCAGTGTCTCCCCCGAGTTGAGACACCTCTCAGGTATAAACTGTATGAAGGGGCAGGACAAAGTCAGACCTCTTGAAACTCAGTTATTGTCCGTTGAGATTGCTGGAGCACTGTGAATATTTGCTGGAAACTCGGGAAGGGAAGTTTAACTCTAGGCTGGCCTCTCTTGTCCACCTCGCTAATGTGAGTGTGGACTGGGATATATTTCACTGGATCCAAGTAACTCTGTCTGTCTGTGTCTCTGTGCGTGTTTCATGGTTGTGTCTATACATATACATTTGTTGTTGTTGTCGAAGGATCTCCTGTAGTAAGTTAGCATGAATCTTATCATCACTGGATCTTTAACTAAGTCACTATTTTACTATTTTGACAACAGGAGGGCGATACCGAACATCAGAAATCAACGGTTTCTGGGTCTGCGCAACTGGCAGAAAATACCAGAATATTATGACATCTGAGGTGGGGCAGGCTGGGAAAACATCTGACAAAAGTCGGTCATCTCAGACCCTATAAATAGTGATCCTAAAGCGAGACCCTGTGAGCTCTCCTGGATCCCAGGGCTGGATCCAGTGTCTCCCCCGAGTTGAGACACCTCTCAGGTATAAACTGTATGAAGGGGCAGGACAAAGTCAGACCTCTTGAAACTCAGTTATTGTCCGTTGAGATTGCTGGAGCACTGTGAATATTTGCTGGAAACTCGGGAAGGGAAGTTTAACTCTAGGCTGGCCTCTCTTGTCCACCTCGCTAATGTGAGTGTGGACTGGGATATATTTCACTGGATCCAAGTAACTCTGTCTGTCTGTGTCTCTGTGCGTGTTTCATGGTTGTGTCTATACATATACATTTGTTGTTGTTGTCGAAGGATCTCCTGTAGTAAGTTAGCATGAATCTTATCATCACTGGATCTTTAACTAAGTCACTATTTTACTATTTTGATTGTAATATATTTTATTGAGTCACCTTGTAATTTTAAATTGGTTAGTGATTAAGCGCCACTAAAAATCAACCCTTCGATCCGCTCCTCACCATTGTTAAATCTTAGACTGCTGCCTAATCAGAACTGCATTTATATTTTCTCTGGTGACACTTGTCATCCCGCGTAAGCTTCGTTAGCGCAGCTCCCTTCTCCAGCCGCGGCACAACGATCCGCGCACTGTGATCACGCTGCCTTCTCCACAGAGCACAGTGGCTGCTCTGCCAAACGGCTCCTCTTTCCACTAATAAAATTGCCTCCCGACTGATAACAGCCTAGCAATACAAAATACTTGGTTGTTAACTGCTGTTGTGACAAATAATACCACTCTGCTGACAACCTGTTTTTTTCCAATACAAACCTACTTGAACTGTTTATTATTGACACATGGGGCTGCTCTGCCATTATCTAATTTTAAAAAACACATGGTAAACAGCGCTAGCGAAGCTGCCAGCATTCTCATCGCTTTAGCAAAGCCGAATCAAAACCCAAACCAACCCCCTTTTATTACCAGCACAGCCTCTGTCCTGTAAAGAAACACCTTCTTCACAGGACTACTGCAAGATTCACTTCCTGGCAGATCCTACCTTACGTTTGCTTTCCAACTACAGACCTCCACTACTGAAATCCTCCTCAAAACTAGTACCAGGGAGGCTGTCTTGACCCTCCTTTCTGCTGTGGCTGCTAACTATACCACTTAGAGTGTTAGGGACCTATGTAATCCTCCACAGAGCTGCAAGTGTGCCCTTATACATCTGTAAAGCTCCATCACTACAGCAGAGGTGGGGAACGTGTAACAATTACCTGCCTCTTGTAAAATACACAGACTAAGTTACTCCAGTCTGAGACTCCATTTTGCAAAGTATCCATGAAACTGTACATAAAGAACTAGCAGGACACGTGTGTTCCTGCCCCAAAGGCTGTTTGTTCATGCAAGATGACACATGGGTGCACTCACCTTCCCTCATACGGATTTCTAATTTTGACTCACTAAAAAATCAGTCTTGTATAGAAATCTAGACCAACGTTAGGTACAGCTACCACGTTCATTAGAAAGATCTGGAATACCCCTTCCACCGTGCTCAGCAATACTTATAAAATACTTTTTAAATCTATAACTTGAAGATATTAAAGAATTTCAAATAATATTCAGATCTCTTCAAGGACACTGCACTGGCTTTAGCAGAATAGGTTAGTACAGTTTTGTCTGTCCTCCGGGGAACAAGCAAGAACCACTGAAAGGAGGTTACTCAAATAAATTGCATTTCCACAGTACAAAAACACCCTGGCACAGCTTGTTTTCGCCCTAGGTAATGAGGTGACACGGTCCTGCAGTTTCTGCTTTTGTCCAGTTCGAGAATTAATCCATATTACACACACACAAAGGCAGATATTTGACCTCACTTGTCCCCAGAGCAGTCTAATTTGCCTAGATATGAAAGTGCTAGTGATGTGTATTTAATGAGAATTCTTTTTGCATGTTTATTATCCAGTGACATTTAGGAGGTCAGCCTGATAATTCAGTTGTGGCCTCTGTCTTGCTACTTTATTTGATGTAAAGGAAAATGTGATGTGACCCAGGTTGCATTTAACTACAAATAACGAGGGAATGTGAGCTCCTATATGGCCTCATAAAAAGCACAGGGGGAGTGGAGCTGACCCAGGCATTACCGAGTGGGAAAGGCAGGGAGCCTAAGCTGAGCAGCCACAGAGAGAGACTTTCCTTTCTTGCTCCTGCCCATTGTGTTCATCTCTCAAAGATAAACGAGCTCCACAGGCTGTTTCTCAAACTAGCATGCAGAGTCATTCAACTTCTGGCGAAGCCCAGAGAGCCCGGGACCCAAACCCGTACCCAAAGTTAATCCAAACTCAACCACAGCACTCCAAGCAGAGGCCCTCTGGTTTGAGCCACAGCTCGTTACACTCAAAACGGTGTGTTCATTTACTTTCCTGTCTCTAAGCTGCAAAAAAAAATACCTTCTGCTTCCTAGTGCATGCTTGAGATCTAACACTCTCCCATGCGATGCCCTGCCTCAAGGTAGGCTGCCACAGCTTGACTTTGTGCATGTACTGCTCTTACGAGCATCACCGCCAGCTGCACAGGCACAGCGACCGCAGAACAGGGACCTGGTGCTTGATTATCTCAGGCCATGTAGCCCATGAGCAAACTTCCTTCTGCCTCAGACATATTCAGCTTGGGGGTGGGGGTGGGGGGATAGGCATGGAGTGCAGACTTCTTTTCTTCCTTGCTGTGAACACTTCATCTCTACATAACACATGAGTCTGGCTGTGTCCTTCCTAGAGCACTCTAAGCATAATGAAGCACAGTTTCTTGTTTCACACTCCCATCTTTGTTTATTTTATTTAAAGCTTTCACTTCAGAGCTTTGAGGCTAGAGATCAAACAAATAAAAGGGAATTTGGAAGCTGCAATGTCTGATCTACATTCTGCTCAGAAGTTAAACTAAAAATTGCCCCCAAGCCAATACAGAGGCACTCATTTTGCAGACTGTTTGGTAGAATGCAATAAAGCCAATTTGCCTCCCACAAGGTCACTATGAAGATCCTTGTTTATTACTTCACCTATCAGATGACAAAGTTAGGCTCATGACTAAGACACTGGACTTATATTTAAGAGACCTGAAATTAAGTTTTCGTATTTAATTTCACAGCTGCCACACACTCAACAAATTTGGTCATCACTCTTCCTGCCAGCCGTCCGTCTCATCCATTTGGACTACAGGCTTTCTGGGACAGGAACACCGTGCCTTGCTCGGTGATGCTCCTGTATCCCCCCTACTTACCCCATGAAAACGAGGAACGGTGCCAAACACATTAACACTATCTTCACGCTTTCACTTGCTCACCCTGATTTTTTTTCTACAGCAAAAAAGATTTCATTTGCTTCCAAGTATTTAAACTGAAAACTAAATACTATTTTCATTTAGAACCATACGGACAAGTCCTTCTCTAACACTCTGAAAAGCTGTGATGTTACTAGCAGATCTTCACCTCCTTGCAGCCTAAGTAACCTGTTCTCAGTGCCCACTCCAGTCTGCCTTACCAGCAGACAATCTTTCTGACTCTTGTAAGAGTTCTTATATGGTAGTATAAACATTACAGGTAAAATTCTGTTCGAGTAGCTAATATTTCTGGCATACTGGGCAATGTTTCTGTTACGTTGGAACTATTCCCTCATATACTATAATGCTGATCACAAATTCCTACCAAATAAAATTTCAGATGACACATCCAGAACTATGGACAAGACCATGCTTTTAGAGAATCTCAGTAACACACACATTTATTCTAAAGAGTTGAGGTTTCAGATCCACTAGACGATGTAAAGAAACACATTTTCCCATGGCGCAAGACTGGGACTCCAGCTGAAGCCAACAAGAGCCCTGCAGGCACATCTGAAAGCAGCAGCTGATCTGTAAGCACAGGTATTGGAATACCGGCACACAGAGGCCCCGTCTTACCACGCTGAACGCACTGGGACCATTTCTACCGCGAGGAACACAGGAACAGAACCCAATTCGTGCAGGACACTGTGGCTGGTGCCACATCATCAGCTTTGAGGCAGACCTCTGCAGTGTATTAAATCAGGGTGTTTCTTAATGACTGATGGCAAATCCAATGTTTGAGGGTATTTCTGCTTTTATACAGAGCAAACATCTTCGTGTGCAGTGAAAAGATTTACAAATGCTAAAGACTATTGAGTCGATGTATTAGATGATTGAATTACCACACACGGATTTGGTGCAAGTACTTATCCGTATGTGCGTTACACCGCTCAACATTACATAACGAAGCACCTGTATTATGCCACTATGCCTACGTATAATTCACACTGCCAGGCAGGGTTAGGTCCTGCAGCCTTATACTCCCGTGTGAACAGAAATTTAGTTGGATTTGATGGCCCTACTTGTGTGGAAAACCAGCCTCAACTCTGCCTTGAGGGGGGTGGATTTGAAACAGGGCTTCCAGTTTCCAGAAGTAAAAAAAAAAAAAAAGAGAAAACACAGTATTTCCTATACAGAGACTACATTGTTTACAGAGAGAATAGCTCTGAAGAACGTCACTGTAACATTCGAATGGGAAACTCTGAAGCTCGAGGATGTAATTTTCTTTTAAGACATTTTGAAGAAAGTTTAGTGATCATCCAACCCAAGTGACCCAAGCACTGGAGGCACGAGACTTCCATTTCCTCGCAAAAGCAGGCGGTATACCGGCTTGTGACACTGGCTTCCATGACAGCGTGTTGGCCACACACCTTTATTCTGTGTAGGAAGCAACACTTCATGTCTAGGGGAGATAAATCCATTTCTGGCCTCTGCACCAAGCTCTCTCTCTCTGCTTCAAATCAAGCACCTGCCCCATTCAGTCTTTCTAAACTACACCAGTGATGGGGACTGCGACGGCAACCAGCAACCTGCTTCACAAAGTCAACCAGAGACATCTCGTGGTAACAAGTCCCAGACAGTTCTGGTCCAGAAGGCACCTGACGCAGGAACGCTGGGGGCCAAGTCTTTCAGCTGCTGACCTCCTGAGCCGTGTGGTTCATGTTTTATTGATAAGTAATTACAGGCAGCTCCAAACTGCCACAAGTATGGAAATTGTGTTAAAGCAAGTAGAAGCCTGTTATTCAGGGGTTGATTCAAGCAGAGTAAAAAGACATTATTTTTACAGATCACCATACCAAAACGGAAAACTATTTGCCTCCCTCCTACGGAGCTAAGGGCAGCTGCTGGTTTACACCTTATTGAGTCAGTCCTACGAACAAGAAGAGTCCTGCGCTCCCTACCCTGACTTCAGCTTTCTCCTGGAACAGAAACTGCCACGGAGTGGCACTGTTCACAGATACCAGCGTGCACGGGAGAGAGGTCACAGCAGGAAATTTTGGTTTAGCCTCTTTTAGCCCTCGTAGCATCAGTCGCCATCTGGAGATCCCCACAAAATACTTTTCTGCATTCCACTACCTTTTTCACTGATTTAAATCATTCCATTATCTCCACTGCTGGCCACACCACTTATAGTTTATTTGCAGAATTCAATCTGCCTCAAAATGATACAGCAGTGCCACATCCCCGAACCACAGACACGTAGAAAATGGGGACAGACAGCAGTTGAGATGATCCGGGCAGGGGGTCTTGCCCTAACGGCCATATGTGACGAGCTCTCTTGGCAGCACACACTCCCGTCCATCTGCTGAGATGGAATCGAGCCCACTGCACTTGATCGTCCTGGTTCGAGTTCATATGCACCACATAAGCTCTGGGTTCGTAGGCAGGGTGCTGCAAATCCTTAACCTAACTTTTACTGTTGGCCTAGAAATCACTGCAAGAATTCTCACAGTGGGGGAGCGGAAAGGGGAAACACAGAAACAACCACCAGCCCTGGCCTCCTAGGAGGAAAGTGGATCTTTCCAGTAGGAAAGCAGCAGATCGTGAGCATTACAGTATTTGGTTTAATTTCATGTGGTCAGTGAATTCAGCCAAGGCAAGCTGAACTTTTTTATGTGCCCACAGGCACCTGTAGTTAGACCTCGGGAATTATCACTGTCTTTCACTAGACACCAAAGAACAGCCAGCTTAATATTAGGAACGATAAGGAGTAAAACCTCGTTTTCACACGTATTTCTACATGAGCAAGAAATGAATTATTCAGAAAACAGTGGAAGGTAGTAGCCAGACAAAATACAGCATCTGCAAAGTGCCAGCAGGTCACAGTGACCCACATACAAGCGATTTCCATTACTGTGAGCCAAAACCTAGACCTGTTTGCCCTGAGAGCGTGAAGGGGTATCAGGAAGACCTGTGAACATTCGTGCATGAGAATTATGAATCTGCATCAGAAGAGACTCAGCAGAGAGGAGAGCTCAGGGCTTTCCCTGCACAGTCAGTAGCATAAAATTGTTTCCTTTCTTCCACGGATAACTTAGCAGGGCCATTTGTTCAACATTAGCTTAGTGTGAGTAGCTGAGAGCACAGCTGAAGCCCAGACAGAGCAGCACCACACCTCTGAAGCTTGAAACACCTTTGCAATGCAGATTGATGACTGTGGTCAGACTTTGCTGTCTTAGTGTAAATCAAGGTTTACAACAGCTTTCTCTGGCTGCCAGTAATATGGTAACATGGCATTAATAACTTAATCAGCATTAACTAAGACACAATCAGTATCAGCACAGTGTTTATACTCGCAAACCATTATAGAGCGTCCCATGGCCAATTCCTATCCTGCCAGTCATCCAAACGCGGAGCTCATTACGTAGCAACTGACATTCCCTTCCGAACCCGCACCCTGCTCCGGATGGGCCCCGTGCCTGCTCAGGGCGACCAGCCCCTGGAACCGCTCCCTGATTTAAATCCTCTGCAGAACAGCCACGGCATTTCACTCGCTTGAGGCTGCAGCCGCTGCTTAAGAAACCACG
>NW_010394664.1:29691-29994 GCF_000710305.1 Buceros rhinoceros silvestris
CACGTCTGTCCCCCGGCTGCGGGCGCCAGCCGCTGCTTAAGAAACCACGGAGCTGCGAGGGGGCTCTGAATGCGGGGCCTTGCACAGCACCTACCAAAGGAAGCGGGTCCCAGCCCTGCCCTCAGCCCCAGCTCCGCAGCCCCACGCCTCTGACACGGCAGGGCGCTCTGCACCGGCCCTGGCGTGGGGGATGACTGTTAAGTTCGTGATTCACTTGCAGACTTGGGTGCAGTTATTCAGCTTTAGCATCGCAGCGACAGTCCCACCCGTGACAGAGGGGGGGTCGCAGTGCCCGACTCTCAG